>NC_057397.1:28288145-28584854 GCF_019320065.1 Cervus canadensis | reverse complement strand
ATGTGGCACAGGACCCTGAGATCCAGAGCCCATGGGGAGCCTCCAGGCAGTTATAGTTTTAATAACCCACCCTAACTTTTCTCAACTAATTGGTTCTCTGATTTGATAAGTTCCTGAGTCTCTATCCCTATGTTGTTGCAAGTACTTATAACCGACCCTACTGATGCTCTTAGGCTCAGAGGAGAGTATTAGAGGTAAGGATCACTATGGGGTTTCATGGACTGTGCCATTCCAGGCTTTCTAAGTGTGAGAGAGATTGCCTTTTCTTCTTTTTTTTTTAACCAAGATACAAAGTTTTGGTAGGTGGCCATGTGCATTTCCGAGCCTTCCTTGCAAGTGGGTACCAACAGACTAAGTTCTAGCCAATGAGATTTGAGCAGAAGTTGTTTGGGTAGGACCTCACTTAAAACAATGAGACAGAGCCAACCAATTATAGGCTTCTGTTTGGGGCAGAACAACTGTCCTGGTTTGCCTAGAATTGTGAAAGTTTCAGAGATATGAGACTTGTAGTCTTAAAACCCAAACAGTCCCAGCTAAACTGGATAAATTTATCACTCTGCCTTCCTTTCTTTCAGCAGATTATAGGTGTGATGGTTGGAATTATAGCAGCTATCTCATGGTCATGAGATGACAAGCAATATCTAAGGGTGGCTGGGTTAGAGGATAAGAGGAACTTGGTTCCATTGCAACTGCTCTTGACTTCTTGGTACAAGAGGAAGAACAACTCCCCAATTAGTGAAACAATCTTTTAATTTTTTTGAGTGTAGTAGTCCTCTTTTCTAGCAGTCACAAATTCCATTAGTGTTAACTTGATTAAAGAGCTCGATTTTGCCCATGTCAGGGGAAGACATTCCCTTTTGACTGAAGCAAGTTCAATTCCCTAGAGAAAGATGGCTTCAACATTGTGGGAATGGTTCAAATCCTTTTCAGATGCTAACCTCTTCCTCCCTGAACCTCATTCTGAATTGCATTATCCCCAGGCCTCATCCTTTGAAAACTTATTCTCAAAAGAACCCTGAGACAGATTTGACTTGCTTATGGGGAAGTTTGGTGTTTGGAGAGAAGGACCCTTGTAGGTGATGTGGCCTCTCAGTGCCTTCATTTACTGATGAGGAAACAGAAGAGGAGGGGTGTGGGGGCCTGGACCCCTGTGGATTCACTGTCTTTGGTATGGGTCCTGCGTCTCCTTGGGATACCCTGAGCCTACCGTTTCTCAGACCCTCCTTTGATTGTGAACTTGAATGTTAGTCCAAGTTGTATGGACCGAACAAAGTTGGGTGCTGTCCTGTTGTCGCCAAAGATGGTAATCTATGAGATGTTCCAGGATGCCTATCAACATGTGTTTGTAAATAGCCTTCTGCCGATAAATTAGATGGAAGGTGACTTTGCACTTTGTAGATGTGAAAAGAGAAAGGCTGATGGGCTCAGGGCCCATTTGTGGCGGGGTTGTTGCCCTCTACTTGGATGGCATGGGAGCTGCTGTTCTTCATGAGGGCTACTAGGAAAGAACCCCTCCAGAAAGTGAAATGATCTGAATTTTACAGAAAGTTCTGGTTGACAAGGTAGAAGAGAACTGCGTGCATGTCGAGTTGCTTCGGTTGTGTCTGACTTTTTGCCACCCTATGGACTGTAGCCCACCAGGCTCCTCTGTCCATGGGTTTCTCCAGGCAAGAATACTGGAGTTGGTTGCCATGCCCTTCTCCAGGGGATCTTCCTGACTCCAGGGAATCAAACCTGCATGTCTTATGTCTTCTGCATTGGCAGGCGGGCTTTTTACCACTAGTGCCACCTGGGAAGCCCAAGAAGAGAGTTGGGCCAAACTAAACAGTCATTCTCAGGAGATGTTAAAACTGGGAAGAGAGTGAACATCTTTTCCCACCCTACCACCCTCCACAGGCAGCTTCCATTGGATCACAGAGTGGGGAGTGTTTTGAGTAAGTGGACTTTGCCCCTGGGAGCCCCCTACACAAAAGTGAAATTCCCTCAGCCCACCAGTGAAGGTTTTTATTTGCATGGAGAGACAGTGCCCTACCTATGAACCACATTTTAAAATGCATTTTGAGATTTGAGCTAATAATGTGAATGACATTCAGTGAGATTGCCAAATGCTGGTAATTTACTCTCATTTTCACATTAATGTGGGCCCACCTGTGATGAATTGGAAACTAAATAAGCACATCAGTTTTAATTAGATATTTCAGAGACGGGATCTAGTTAAACAGCAGTATTCATTCTTATCTATTAAATTGTGAAAGTTTAGCACAGTTTTCAGAAGAAGTTTACACCTCTCCCCTCCCCCCACCATTTGCCCTTCTCTTTTGTTTTGCAAATTCTCTTTTCTTTTGGAAACTTTTGAGTTAAAAAGTGCCTAGTTTGCTGCAAGCAGAAAGGAAATGATTGCATGTTAAATCTTAAAAAGCTCAACAGATCATCAAGTTCATTCCTTATTTGTTTTATATTAAGAAACATTATTTTGGGAACCTTTAAAAAGACAAATACTAAGATTATGATTACCTGGAAGATACTGACTCTGACACTAAGAATTCTGTGTTCCTCAAACACTGATCTACATATCAGGATCTAAGAATACCACTAGGGTAGGGCTAATAGAGGATGGCTAGGTGACCGTCTGTGGAGAAGGCAATGGCACCCCACCCCAGTACTCTTGCCTGGAAAATCCCATGGATGGAGGAGCCTGGTGGGCTGCAGTCCATGGGGTCACTAAGAGTCGGACATGACTGAGCGACTTTACTTTCACTTTTCACTTTCATGCATTGGAGAAGGAAATGGCAACCCACTCCAGTGTTCTTGTCTGGAGAATCCCAGGGACGGGGGAGCCTGGTGGGCTGCCACCTATGGGGTCGCACAGGGTCGGACACGACTGAAGTGACTTAGCAGCTTAGCAGGTGACCTTCTATAGGAGAAAGGAGCCATTTTTCAAAATTCAAGACAAGATATTACAGTCCTAACAAAGGTAAAATGTTCTCTGATGCAAAGGGTCTAAGATCTAATGAAACTATAGATGTGGGGGTAACTTTGATTAATATTTGTGAAGGATGAGGAACTAGTATAGACAATGAGCCTTAAAAATTAGCAGCCCTTAAAAAAATCCTCAGTAATCCTGAAAAAATTATTTATAGGTGCAATTTTTGTGTTGGTTTTAATGTAATTCTCCAGTGTCCTCTGCATTTCTAGCTGGTTAGATTGTGAACTCAGGGAGGGTAAGCTGTGTCTGTCTTGCTGTGGTTACCTTCTCAGCATTCAGCATAGTGTTTGTTCTATGGTAGGTGTTTAATAGACGTTTATGTATCTTTATGGGCTTCCCTGGTGGCTCAGCCAGTAAAGAATCCACCTGCAATGCAGGACACTAGGATTCAATCCCTGGGTTGGGAAGGCCCCCTGGAGAAGGAAATGGCAACCCACTCCAGTATTCTTGCCTGGAGAATTCTATGGACAAAGAAACCTGGCAGGCTACAGTCCATGGGGTCACAAAGAGTCTATGTATTGCTAATCTCTGGCTCTTAAATATTCTCTCCCTGCAGATTTGAGTCATTGGCTCTGTCCTGAACTGTTCTTTCACCAAAAAGAATAATGGCTAACTTTAAAAAAAATTCTGGATACACGCGAAAAAAATTTCAAAAGGAGTCCATTTATTCTCAGAAAACAAAAAATGCTTAAAATAGTTTTATTATAGAATTTATTGTAGTATCAAAAACAAAAGTAAAAAATATCAATACTAGAAGATTAATAAATTATGGTTAAGAAAATCATAGTACTTTCATACAGTGGACTTCTATACAGTCATTGAAACAATGTTTTAGAATAATATTTAAGGACAAAATAATTCTCCTAATATATTGTTTAAAAGAAAGGTAACAAAAAAACTTTAGAGTATAATCACATTCTTAGAAGGCTTCTTACTAGAAAGAAGACAATTAAAGAATAGAAAAAAATTAAAGATTTGTAATACATTAAAACTTCTTTATACTTTTGCAAAGTTTTTGACTATGAAATGTATTACTTTTAGATTCAGAAAACATGTTAAGGAAGTATAGGATTTCTTTAAATAAATATGTCTTTTGCCGGATTTAAAGTGTGACATGATTTCCCAGGAGTCTAGCAATGGAGGAAGTTGAGTGGGTTTATGGGAGGGAAGGCTGTGGTTTGAATAAAGCAAAGATGATTGTGTGGGAGATCTTGTGCTCTGGGGTAATGGACTAGTTTGAGACCTGCTGCTCCAGTTTTCAGATCTTCCTGGACCATTGCCATGGCACATTATGAAGAAAAACAAGTGCCTTCATATTGTCCCTATACAATTTCCAGGAAGAATTCACAAGTTGAGACTAAAGGAGGAAGGAGCGTTTAACAGTTCTTCCTATCAGTGTCTATGGCTTAATTTTATACACAGAGCTTGCTTTCACCCTGGAGTGAATAGCTTGGAAATTATTTTTAAGTTTGCTATTTTAGTTCTTCCCTGTCTGCTCTTGAGTGATCTTTTAAAAAACAAAATCTGATTACATCTCTGTTTAAAGTCCTTTAATGGATTTTCTCATTGCCTTTGAGGTCTCATTCAGACTCTTTATTATGACGCACGTACGTAACATTGGTGAACTGTCTCCTGCTTTCTTCTGCTCATCTCCCATTACTTTCCCAAATGTGTCCTGGACTTCATCACACCTGACAACTCACAGCCTCTGAGTGTATCATCCCCGTTATTCGTACTTCACTTCCTTCTAGAAGCTTCTGTAGAATGCCCTTCTCCACTTGACTTCTTCTTCCCTGCCTTCATACTTACCTTCATTACACACTTAGCACATGGCATTGTGGTTAGCTTTCTTTCCATCGCTTTACTGTCATCTTCTGCAGTTCAGGGATCAGCACTTAAACCATCTTCTATTTTAGTGTTTACTATAAGACTTTTGGTCCACAATAGGTTTTCAGTAAACCTTTGTGCAGTCATATGAGTGAATGCCTGAGACATTTTGATGGTGTGTGCACACAGACACTGTTTACATTCACTCCTAGCCTTGTCTAAAGCTTTGTTTCCTAGCTAGTATCTTTCCAGTAGGCAGAGAACAGGGTCCTTTTGGATGTATGCTGTGGCCTGTGTCTAGTGAAGGTAGGTGTGGTTTGCATAATAATGGTCCCCAAAGGTGTGCATCCCCTAATGCCTGTGAATATGTTATCATATGTGCCAAAGGAAACTTGAGATGGAATCAAGTTTACAGACCTTAAAATAAAAAGATTATTCTGGTATAGCTGGGTGGACCCAGTATAACTATAGGGGTCCTTAAGGGTGGATGTGGGAGGCAGAGGATGACAAATGCGATGGGAAGAACAGGGGGAGAGGTTTGAAGTGTGAGAGGGGTTTGACCCACCACTGCTGGCTGTGAAGATGGGGCAAGGGGACCATGAATCAAGGAATGTAAGCAGCTTCTAGAACCTGAGAGCAGACCTCCCTTGATATCCAGCAGAAAAACAGTGACCTCAGTACTCCACCTTCAAGGAATTGAATTCTTCCAACTACATGAGTTAGCAGAACATAGATTCTCCCTGGAGCGTCCAGAAAGGGACACATTGCCAAACACCTTGATTTTAGCCCACGGAGACCCCTGTTGGACTTTTGACATAGAGAACTGCAAGGTGATATGTTGTCCTAAGCAATTACGTTTGTGGTAATTTGTTACAAAAGTAATAGAGAACTATATATAGTCTGTGATCCTCTTACTCCTTGGCTTTCCACTGGCTTCACCTGTTCTTAGCAGAGCAACCCAAGTAAAAAGAAACAAGAATAGACTGTCAACACCAACAAGAATAGAGGACCCTTCATAGTTGATCTAAAAAAATAGGAGAATTAGGTGCCCTTTGTGAATATGCATATGTTGAATAAGTTCTGCCATTAATTTCGTTTTAAAAGCTTAATTTGGCTGTACATCTAACCTCCTTACCTCTGTCCTTCCACCTTCTCCCCACCACCTATACACATTCCCTCTATCTCTGTGTATTTTTCTCTCTCCATTATCCCAGTCACGCTCATGCTCATTCTCAACTACAGGTGGGCTGTTTACCCAGAAAACCCTTAAGAAGCACAATCGGTGTAAGTCACGTTAAGAATTCTGAACAGCAGATGAAATACGTACTTTCCTCATGATGGTGACTACCTAGAACTGTCTGCCATCTTTTCACAAAGCCTAACAGGCATACATTGGTATTTCTAAATATGAAACTTTTGCTTTTGTTCTTTTCCTGATCACGTTTTTGGATTTACATCGCTTGATTTCACCAGGTGTACAAATGATACACAATCTCTAAAGGAGCCTCTGATAAACCACATGAATTTTTAAGTGGCACTATTCTGTTTCTCTTGCAATCTGTGTTGCTTTAGAAGGTGGTATTCTCTTTCTCATGGCTGTTGCTCCAAATGTCCTAAGATTGCTCTCTGTGCAAGATTGCTGTCTGCTGCAGGATGTAGAAGAGAGCATTGACCCAGACGGGAGTTGAAAAATCAATTTCAGCTCTGACCAAAGCCATTGGACTTCATAAGGACATCCATTCACTTTATTTCATTGTATATTCACTGAACTCCAGCTATTCACCAATACTATACTGGGCATGGGGGTTACAAAGACAAGTTAGACAGAGTTTCCCCTTCTTTAAGGGTCTTCCCTTTCTTCATAGTTTAATGATGGGGAGGAACAAGTAAAGAAACATTTACAACACTGTGTGGGGCTTTAGAGGAGGTGGTGATTGTTTTACTTTGCTCAGGGCTGGGATGGAAGATGAGTTGAAGTCACACATACACAATGTCACAGACCCATAGCCCTGCATAGCCAAGTACTACCCACCTGGGACAAGCAAGCTGATGGTCTATATTTTCTCTGTATATGGCCTGTATGTTGATATATGTGCTAGACAGACATTTGAAGAAACAGAGAGCTTGAGACTGGAAAAATATCCGGAAGGATGAAACCAGGGAAAATGACTTTTAAAGAACTGGCTTTTCTTTAGTTATGAAATGTTATTTGTATGGGTCTTTCTACAGGTGACATTATTTTCTATTGTGAATTATACTTTATAATTGCATGATACTGAAAAAATTCTTGTGATATAGGTCCCATAGGTTGCTATGGAACTGAGATCTGTAGGCTTCCTCTGTGGCTGAGTACCAAAGAATTCACCTGCAATGCAGAAGACACAGAGATGCAATGCCAGTGTGATCCCTGGGTCTGGAAAATTCCTTGGAGGAGGAAATGGCAATCCACTTCAGTAATCTTGCCCAGAAAATCCCATGGACAGAGGAGCCTGGCAGGCTACAGACCATGGGGTTGCAAAGAGTTGGACACGACTGAGCTACTAAACAACAACAAGAACAATATGAGATATACAGAAACTAAGACATAAAGACATTAGATGTTTAAGGTGCCGTTTGAAAGGCATCATGTGAGGAATGTGGGGGTAAGTATTGCTTTTAGTTCCATTGTAAAGAAACTGATTCTCTAACTTGTGGAGCATAGGCCCTGTATTTTTTTTACTACAAACTTCTTGTTTTCATCTTTCACATCATGCTGCTTTGAAGCACATATCCTGTGAATGGGGAAAGAATGGAATAATAATGTCAAATTAAAAGGATAGTACATTTTTTTTCGGTGAAAAAAATATATAATTATCCAAATATATAGTCACAGAGCTGGAAGAAAAATCTCCTTAGGAGATTACCTTATCTGTGTCTTCATAATATCATACTGTTTTATGACAATAAGACAAATACTATGACAATAAGAAGTCAAATATTACCTCCTTAATTAGTGACCCTGTATCTGGACTTTACAAGATAGGGGAAAATCCTTCATCATCTTCCTTTATCTGTTTATCTAAAACCATGGGGTAGGTTACTAAATGGATTTTAGTTAGTATTTACTGTTGATTAATATTAGAAATGGCCAGTTACTACTTGATAGTGACACAATATTTAAAATTTGGAGACACAATTTGTACTGAGTTCTTAAGAAAACCAAGCTAAAGTTATTTGAAACCTAGAATTCCAAAGGGATGGCAATATAGTTGTGTAGTTAATTGTTTTTCAAAATGAATGCTGAGCAGTTGATTCCACCTTTAATTTTAATTAAGTTTTTATAGCTTGAATAAACAAAACTTGTACCTATGTTTTGTTTTCTAACTTC
Source organism: Cervus canadensis (assembly GCF_019320065.1). Taxonomy (NCBI): domain Eukaryota; kingdom Metazoa; phylum Chordata; class Mammalia; order Artiodactyla; family Cervidae; genus Cervus; species Cervus canadensis. The sequence continues at coordinate 28,576,674 of NC_057397.1, read as the reverse complement.
TGTCCTAGTTTTTGGTCTAAAGCAACAAAATTAGGACTTAGCTACTTCTCAGGAAACAGTTCGTTAGTTCTCTTTATAATTCTGTTTAATTATCTGCATGTAAAGAATTCCTCTTTACAATCATTCTTATTTTGATAATAATTTACTAAAAATAATATTTTACCTTAACCAATTTAATGTATATATAGGAGATAATGTACATAATGTGAAAGTGCTAGTTGTTTGGTTGGGTCTGACTCTTTGTGACCATGGACCATAGCTTGCCAGGCTCCTCTGTCTATGGAATTCTCTAGGCAAGAATACTAGAATGGTAGCCATTCCATTCTCTAGGGGATCTTTCCAACCTAAGGATTGAACCCTGATCTTTTGCATTGCAGGCAGATTCTTTACCATCTGAGCTGTTAGATACATAATGTACTTTCTTGCTTTATAGTATAGCACACAACAGTTAAAAAAAAAAACAAACCTTCATTTTATAGGCTATGCAGATTTTGTTAGTAGTAAAAAATTAACCTTGATAGTAATAATGATCCACAAACCTTAACCTATTTTGCTATAATGGCCTCGATCCTGGCTAACTCTCTGACAAATGGGGATTTTGGTCTCCAGCAACAAGAAATGAGAGCATTTCAGTGGCCATGTGTGACCTCATTACCACGGCTGGAGAGATGATCCGAGGAGAAAACTCTGTCACCGGATGTAGCAACAGCATCATCTGTGGACATAAGATACACATTTGCTGCACCATAATAACTTCCACTGGGCATATATGTAATTGGTGAATGGATTATCTTTATAATTCATTTGAGGCTCAGAAAATTAAGGCTGTTATTTCAGCAGGATTATTTACTGTGAGATGCTTAACTCATTGTGGCATGTGGCTGTGGCTAGCTACATGTGTACGGAAGAGAATACTGCTGTTTACTTGGCCTGAGAACCTTCTGTCTATGTTGTGATCTTAAAGACATCACTGTAAGAACTTTTAAAAACCCAGTGATTTGAACCCCAGATCTAGAACTCTTCTGAGAGCAAAATATTTGTTGTTCAGTTGCTAAGTCTGACTCTCTGCGACCCCATGGACTGCAGCACTCCAGGCTCCTCTGTCCTCCACTGTTTCCCTAAGTGTGCTCAAATTCATGTTCACTGAGTGGGTAATGGCTGTGAAAAGAAGATTACAAATAGCTGTGAAAAGAAGAGACGGGAAAAGCAAAGGAGAAAAGGAAAGATATACCCATTTGAATGCAGAGTTCCAAAGAATAACAAGGAGAGATAAGAAAGCCTCTCTCAGTGATCAGTGCAAAGAAATAGAGGGAAACAATAGAATGGGAAAGACTAGAGATCTCTTCAAGAAAATCAGAGATACCAAGGGAACATTTCATGCAAAGATGGGCTCAATAAAGGACAGAAATGGTATGGACCTAACAGAAGCAGAAGATATTAAGAAGAGGTGGCAAGAATACACAGAAGAACTGTACAAAAAAGATCTTCATGACCCAGATAATCACTATGGTATGATCACTCACCTAGAACCAGACATCCTGGAATGTGAAGTCAAGTGCACCTTAAGAGGCATCACTATGAACAAAGCTACTGGAGGTGATGGAGTTCCAGTTGAGCTATTTCAAATCCTGAAAGATGATGCTGTGAAAGTGCTGCACTCAATATGTCAGCAAATTTGGAAAACTCATCAGTGGCCACAGGATTGGAAAAGATCAGTTTTCATGCCAATTCCAAAGAAAGGCAATGCCAAAGAATGCTCAAACTACCTCACAATTGCACTCATCTCACATGCTAGTAAAGTAATGCTCAAAATTCTCCAAGCCAGGCTTCAGCAATATGTGAACCGTGAACTTCCAGATGTTCAAGCTAGATTTAGAGAAAGCAGAGAAACAAGATATCAAATTGCCAACATCCTCTGGATCATCGAAGAAGTGAGAAAGTTCCAGAAAAACATCTATTTCTGCTTTATTGACTATGCCAAAGCCTTTGACTCTGTGGATCACAACAAACTGTGGAAAATTCTTCGAGAGATGGGAATACCAGACCACCTGACCTGCCTCTTGAGCAACCTGTATGCAGGTCAGGAAGCAACAGTTAGAACTGGACATGGAACAACAGACTGGTTCCAAATAGGAAAAGGAGTACGTCAAGGCTGTATGTTGTCACCCTGCTTATTTAACTTATATGCAGAGTACATCATGAGAAACACTGGGCTGGATGAAGCACAAGCTGGAATCAAGATTGCCAGGAGAAATATCAATAACCTGAGATACGCAGATGACACCACCCTTATGGCAGAAAGTGAGGAAGAACTAAAGAGCCTCTTGATAAAAGTGAAAGAGGAGAGTGAAAAAGTTGACTTAAAGCTCAACATTCAGAAAACTAAGATCATGGCATCTGGTCCCATCACTTCATGGCAAATAGATGGGAAAACAGTGGCAGACTTTATTTTTTGGGCTCCAAAATCACTGTAGATGGTGATTGCAGCCATGGAATTAAAAGACGCTTACTCCTTGGAAGGAAAGTTATGACCAACCTAGATAGCATATTAAAAAGCAGAGATATTACTTTGTCAACAAAGGTCCGTCTAATCAAGGCTATGGTTTTTCCAGTAGTCATATATGGATGTGAGAGTTGGACTATAAAGAAAGCTGAGCGCTGAAGAATTGATGCTTTGAACTGTGGTGTTAGAGAAGACTCTTGAGAGTCACTCGGACTGCAAGGAGATCCAACCAGTCTATCCTAAAGGAAATCAGTCCTGAATATTCATTGGAAGGACTGATGCTGAAGCTAAAACTTCAATGCTTTGGCCACCTGATGCGAAGAACTAACTCATTTGAAAAGACACTAATGCTGGGAAAGATTGAAGGCTGGAGGAGAAGGGGACAACAGAGGATGAGATGGTTGGATGGCATCACCGACTCAATGGACATGAGTTTGAGTAAACTGCAGGAGTTGGTGATGGACAGGGAGGCCAGGCGTGCTGCATTTCATGAGGTCGCAAGGAATCGGACACGATTGAGCGACTGAACTGAACTGAACTGAACTGAGTGGGTGATGCTATCTAAACATCTCATCCTCTGCTGCCTCCTTCTCCTTTTGCCTTTAGTCTTTCAGAGCATCAGGGTCTTTTCTAATGAATTGGCTCTTCGCATCAGGTGGCCAAACTGTTGGAGTGGCAAAACATCAGAAATATGCAAACCCTGGTGATGGGGCAGAAAAGATGTCAGACTCTTACATTTCACACTGGGACAGAGCACCCAGTGTTCATTTTCTATTTTCTAGGCTGGATCAGTTTCTATCCAGCCCTTGAAAGCAACTCTGTGTGGAGTATTTCTGAATATTCAATGCCAGGTTCTTGTTTTGGCAAATCCTAGGGGAAAGAGGAAAGATTATTCACTCATCTCTCCCTCCCTTTCCTTCAGCTTTCTTGGGGCCCTGCCAGGACCAGGGTTAGATTGCCAGTCCAGGAGGCCCGCTCACACTCTGAGAGGTGCTACGCGTCCACGTATTATCCTCATCTATGACTCCAGACTAAATCCACAGCTGAACAGTGTGATGCTCCTTGTTAGTGTTGATCATTCTGGCAAAACAGATTGTCAGTTCTGCAAGTCAATATAAGGAGTAAGTTTTGCTTGCAGTGGAAATACCTAAATTAAACTGATAGTTTCATGGTACACAGTGGTTTCTACTGCTGTCCTTTTCTACGTTTCCCTTCGGTCTCTGTGCTGCTGCTTTCTTCCAATCCAAAGACTCATTTCTTTCTTTCTTTTTTTTTTAACTTTTTATTTTGCTCTTTTTTTTTAATGGACTCTAGGAATGGAGCTTGTTCATATGTAGGGGACTTGCTATATATAATATTAATCCCATGGACAAAGGAGCCTGGGGGGCCTCAGTCCATAGGGTCTCAAAGAGCTGGGCATGACTGAAGCAATTAACACACACAAAGCATGCGGGCACGTAGAGAGAGAGAGAGAGAGAGAGAGAGAGAACCAGTTTGCTGTCAGCAGAAACTAACGCAACATTGTAAATCAACTGTACTTCAATTAAAAAAACACACTATCCAGAAAATAAATTTATTTTGAAGGAAGAAATTAATTGATCTATAAGTCAGATAGTCTATAATAAGTTGTGATAATAATAAATCAAAATAGATCAAATAAGTAAATAAATGTATATATATATATATATATAATTAACCAGAGGAAATAAACTTTTTATTTTATATGGAGTATAGCCAATTAACAATATTGTGATAGTTTCAGGTGAACATTGAAGTTTCAGGATACATACACATGTATCCATTCTCCCCCAAACTCCCCTCCCATCCAGGCTCCCACATAACGTTAGCAGAGTTCCATGTGCTATACAGTAGGTCCTTGGTGGTTATCCATTTTATTTTATTTTTTTCTTTTTTTCCATTTATTTTTATTAGTTGGAGGCTAATTACTTTACAATATTGTGGTGGTTTTTGTCATACATTGACATGAATCAGCCAGTAGTTATCCATTTTAAATCAGCAGTGTGTACATGTCCAGCCCAAACTCCGTATCTGTTCCCCGCAACCTTCTTCCCCACGGCAACCATAAGTTCTTTCTCTAAGTCTGTGAATCTGTTTCTGTTTTGTAAGTAAGTTCCTTTGTATCATTTCTTTTTAGATTCCACATATAAGGGATGTCATATGATATTTCTCCTCTGCCAACCACTCATTTCTTTACACTGAAATGAGAACATAGCTGAATGTATTCTTATCAGAAAAACAAGCTGCAGTGGTTAACTTAGATGCAGTTTTGATGTGTCTAGATGATTAGTCTGTTATTTGTTTTCAAATTTCCGGCAAAAGAAAATTAACTGACTATCCATTGTCTGACATTGGCTAACTCTAAATGAAATCATGATCATTTCTACAGCAGATTTACCTTCCTAATTATGCTTGGCTAATGTTTACACTGACTGATGGAAAAGGATGGTGCCTGGGAGAATGCCAAATGGCAGAAGGAAGTCTGACCTGAGACTAAAAATGTCCAAGGGTAAATTACCAAGTGGACAGTCTGCAGCGACACCAAAAAATAAAAAAGAGCTGGTGATCTGAATATCATTATTCTTTCAACTCTGTGTCCACTTCCCTCTTGATCTTGAAACAAATTCCTTGGCTGAGATACAGACAGTGCACTTTAACCTTGGTGATATCTGAGAGGAATAAAGATATTTCTTCTGTCTCCAGAGCTTCAGCACGAGATTTTGAAAAGAAGAAATGTTTGCAAATGCTACTGATGTCAAAACCTGTTGGGGAGTTGCCTTGATTCTCATGTTCTATAGCTTTCATCTCTTCACATCTAAGTCGCGTGACTCCTAAATGCAGTCTCCATGATCTGCAAGGCTCAGGCCCAGGGTATAATCCTGACTATGGACAGAAAGAATTACAGGGACTTAAAGTCTAGTCCCTGGGCTAGACTTTAAGGACTTCCCTGGTAGCGCAGATGGTAAAGCGTCTGTCTACAATGTGGGAGACCCGGGTTCGATCCCTGGCTCGGGAAGATCCTCTGGAGAAGGAAATGGCAACCCACTCCAGTATTCTTGCCTGGAAAATCCCATGGACTGAGGATCCTGGTAGGACCCTGGTAGTCCATGGGGTCGCAAAGAGTTGGACACGACTGAGCGACTTCACTTCACTTCTTTACTTCAAAGTCTAGTCTCTTGGGCCTCAGTGTGCTGGTGTGTATCATAACTGGGCCACAGCAGGGAGGAGAAAATGGGGAGGAGTCTGGTAATCTGAAACTACCTTACGAGTATGAGCCAGGCAGTGGGAGACAGATTCAGCTGTAGGTAATTCGGCACTGAAGTTTACTATGAGAAAGGAAGGGATACCAGCCACTCTTTCTGAACACACTTTGCAAAATGCTTTTAAAGACTATGATTACCTTTAAAAAAAAGGTGGGGGGGACTTCCCTGGTGGTACAGTGGTTAAGATTTCAGGCTCATGTAGAGGTGCAGGTTCGATCCCTGGTCGGGAAGCTAAAATCCCACGTCTCAAGGCCAAAATCCCCAGAACATGAGAAACAGAGACAATAGTGTAACAGATTCAATAAAGACTTTAAAAATGGTCCACATGAAAAAATCTTAAAAAAAAAGACTATGATTAAAATGTCGGAGGAAGCAGTATGAATTAAGTGATTGAAAAATCAGTGATTAGACCATGAGATGTAGAAAAAATAGTGTGATGTTGCTCCCATGCCAACCAAAGGCACAGGCTTGACTCCCAGACTTGCTTCCCTGGTAGAACCTCCTATGTCTTCAGATGAAATCTAGTCTGAAAGACAGGCAGGTGATCTGGAGACCATGGCTGCGGACAACAGGTGGCTGAGGTGCGACTGTTGGATGGGATAGGCAGAAAGAAGTGGATACAACATGAGAGAACCAGAGTGTCTACCATACCTTGATTTTAACAGGTTACAGACAGCTCAGTCCTTTTGCTCAAGCTTGAACTTCTTTTGTAGTCATCATGCTTTTAATTGTTAATTACATACATACATGGTAGTGTTGGTGGTTTAGTCTTGAAGTCTTGTCTGACTCTTGTGACCCCATTTACTGTAGTTTGCCAGGATGCTCTCTGTCCATAGGGTTTCCCAGGCAAGAATACTGGGGTGGGTTGCCATTTCCTTCTGCAAGGGATCTTCTCGACCCAGGAATCTTACCTGGGTCTTGTGCATTGCAGGCACAAGCTACAGGGGAGTGAATGAGCTACAGGGGAATGAGCTACAGGGGAAGCCCACTTTACATACATACATTCAGTAAATTTCTGACCAAATCCAGGTATTCTTATTCCAGAGATGCCCCTGTCATTGCCTTGGTATCAGTTCTCATTGTTTGTCATCTGGACTGTGGGGACAGCATCCTTCCTGACTTTTCACCTCACCCCCAGCAATCTTGTAGCAGGTGCACTAGAATGAACTTGCTTAAGATACATTTGATTATATCATCCCCTCCTGAGTGATCTCCAGCATTTTCTCTTTGTCCTGAGGACCCTTTAAATAGTGTGACAAACAAGAGGCTTTATAATTTAGCTCCTGTCTACCCCTCCAGCCTCATTTCTTGCCACACGCCTATCTTCATACTCTGTACCATCGCTGCATTGACCTTCTGCCCTTTTCCAAACTGGCCATGCCCGATTCTCACTCTACTACTCCTGTGGTCCCTCCCCCAGCTCTCCTTATCTACAAATTAAAGTGGTGCAACATGACTTTTATTTATAGTAAAAGGATCATTTAGGATGAAAATGACCACATTACCGTAGTAAGATACCCCTTACTAATGCAGAATGAATTACCGGTAAATCTCAAGATAAATCCCAGGTTGTGTTGAGATGTTGATTTGCCTCAATTAGATAGAATCATTAGACTAAAGAGTGAAAAGAAGTTTAATTCAGGAGTTCTATCTTTAGTTTGTTAAGTTCTTAAAGGTTTGACAGTCCAGTGTCCACATACTAAGTATAAAACTACTGGGAAACTAATTCTTCAGCAATATGCTATTAAAAATTCACATTGTCTGGTGCTCGCTTTGGCAGCACATATACTAAAATCAGAACAATACAGAGAAGATTAGCATGGCCCCTGTGCAAAGATGACATGCAAATTCATGAAGTGTTCCATATATTTATGAGTTTGAGAGATTGGGATTGGCATAGTAGATGCTATTGATACTACATATAAAATAGATAACTAATGAGAACTATACATTAGCTATACTAATGTAGAGTTCAGGGAACCCTACTCAGGGCTCTGGGGTGACCTAAATGAGAGGAAAATCCAGAAAAGAGGGGATATATGTATACATATAGTTGATTCACTTTGCTATTCAGTAGAAACTACCACAATATTGTAAAGCAATTATACTCCAATAAAAATTAATTCTTAAAAATTCAGATTGCCTGAATAGACCAATTGGGTAGCTTCTTGTATTTAGAATCTTTATCTGAAAAAGAATGTTTAGTCTTGAAAGCTTAACAAGAATAAAATTTAGATGAATAATATGATATGTAGAAATAATATATGTATTTCTTGAAATGTATTCACTTTTCACATTTTGTTTCCCCATTTTTGATAAAGGATCCTAAACACAGCACTGAAAGTCAACTCCCTAGCAGTCTGTCTTAGAAATAAATGAAAGAGAAAGGACTGGAATGCTCCTGAATGCACTGTTCAAGGCAAAAGTCATGCTTCTGATCCCAGTAGGGTTGTGATATGCTCTCTGCAAAGCCCATTGCTCCCGGTTTTTCAATTACAACTTTGACTCATATTCCTTGATTAGTAACAAGCAATCAATCATAATTAATTAGTTAAAATGTTCAACCGTTAAAATCATTACCATTAATTAAAATAATTATCTCTATTTTGGCTGCACTTCATTACCATTTCTGGGAAATGCGTTGCTTTACTGCCATTCTTAGTGCACATTCTTGGTGAAAGCAAAGCATATAATAGATCATCTATGAACTGCTTTAAAAGTGACAACCACAATAAGGTTTTGGACTTCTGTTGTTGTGGTTGCATTTGGAGAAAACATTTTACTATAGTATCATGAGCTTTATGAATAAAGCTCTTTGAAATGAGCGTTAGCTTTTCACAGGATGCTAGGAAATGAGAATTTTTGAAAAAACTTGCACCTTGGAAGGAAATGTTTGTTTTATAGGTTAAACAATAGACTAGATACACAAAAGGAGAGAGAACCAGTGAAGTAAAGTAGATAACAGAGTTGAAAACATGCCCTGAGACATAGGAGTTGGAGGAAAAGAAGATAAGAGGCATGGAAGATAAGATACAATGAGAAGTAACAGTTTTTTTCTATTAGAGATCTAGAATGATAAAATAAAAAGAAGAGAGAAGTCTTTGAAGAGGTAATGGTAAAGAGTTTTCTAGAATGGGAAAAATGTATGTGCCTTAAGCATGGTGTGTGTGCCTACATGCCCAGTCACTCTCTCTGTGACTTCATGGACTGAAGCCCGCCAGGCCCCTCTGTCCATGGGATTCTCCAGGCAAGAATACTGGAGTGGGTTGCCATTTCCTCCTCCGGGGGATCCTCCCACCCAGGGATCAATGCAGGGATTTCCTGCATTGGCAGGTGGATTCTTTATCACTGAGCCACCTGGGAAGCCCCTAAGCAGAGTAAATAGAAACAAATCCGTATCTAGACACATAAGAGTTAAACTGCAAAAGTTTAAGAAAGAAGAGGGAAAGCAGTTAAAGACAAATGTTAGAAAAGACAAACTTAGAAACAAATGACAGAAGCATAGGAATGAAATGCCAGGAACAGTAGATGCTAGAAAACACTGGAATCCTGTTACCTAAGCACTGAGGGGAAAGAACTTGAACCTAAAAGTATCCTAAGAGTGATGAACATTTCTAGCTATACATAGATGAAGCACATGCCTATTTTCAGACTCTCATTGAAAGAAAGGCTCATGCAGACACTTTAGCAATGAGCAAGATGAGCTCAAATGCAAGAAGAAATTGTGACCAAAGAAATCAGCCAAATATGTTGGTCTGCCCAAATACCTTGTGGCTAATCAGTGGCACTATTCACTAGTTTGGGGAGAAAAATGGTTAAAATGATGGTTAAGATCTTAGACATTGCTTACATGAAATGTGAGCATGGGATGATACTTGGAGAGAAGTTAACACATTTTAAGATTCTTGCCTTGTTTGGGAGAAGGATGAAGATATTGTTAATACTTGTTAGAAAAACATAAGGTTATGGATGCATGTTATTAATATAAAGGATAACTTCTGAAAGAAACATAAATTTCATGACGGTGTGCCTCTGGGGCTGGGGTGGGGAGTCTGGGTTTGAGAAAGTGTGCAGTGGGATTTCGTTGTTATCAGAGGCACCTGCATTGTGGACAACAAGGTCATGGCTTTCTGGGAATGAATACTGGCTCTGCTCCTATTCTTTGCTGGATTGTGTCCCCTGAAGATTCATTCCCATACTTTGGAGATAAGACCTTTAAAATGGTAATTAAATTAAAAACGAGGTCATTAGTGTGGGCCCTAATCCAGTATGCTGGTGTCCTTTTATAAGAAAAGGAAATTAGGACACACACACACACAGAGGGAAAACTGTGTGAGGACAGAGAGAAGACAGCTGTCTACAAGCCAAGGAGAGAGGCCTCAGTAGAAACCAATTGTTTAGACACTTATATATATATTTGGCTGCATTGTGTCTAAGTCGAGTCACATGGGATCTTTCGTTGGGGTGCACAGACTCTCTCGTTGTGACAGCCTCAGTTGCTCCCTGGAACACGTGGGATCTTGTCTCATTTCTCTGACCAGTGATTGAACTCGTGTCCGCAGCATTGCAAGGTGAACTCCTAACCACTGGACCACCAGGGAAGTCCCTCTGTAGATACTTTGGTTTCAGGTTTCTAGCCTCCAGAATTATGAGATAATAAATTTCTGTGGTTTAAGCCACTTAGTTTTTGGAACTGTGTTATGGTAGCCCTAGCAAAGTAACACAGCCTTTTAAGTATCTTGACTTGGCATGGCTTAAAATTCTGTCCCTCAGTTTCTTCTCTGTAAAACTAAGATAATAACAACTCTATCTCATAGGGTTTTTGTAAGATTCAATCAAATTAATGCGTATAAAGTACTTGGAATACTACATATATATATATATATATATGGTTAACCCCCAATAAATGTTAGCTATTATTTTATTAAAAATTTTAAATGTGACAGACTATTATTAACATTGATTCATTTGGAGTGATGGGGAAATGGATATTTGTTGTATTCTGTATTTTTAGGCAAATTTAAAAATTATTCTGACTAAAAAGGTAAAACTGTTTTCTATTATCTGGCTTCCCTGGTGGCTCAGTGTAAAGAAACCGCTGCCAATGCGGGAGACTCGGGTTCAATCCCTGGGTCAGGAAGATCCCCTGGAGGAGGAAATGGCAACCCACTCCAGTATTCTTGCCTGGGGAACCCCATGGACAGAGGAGACTGGTGGGCTATAGTCCGTGGGGTCAATAAAGAGTCAGACATGAGTTAGTGACTAAACAACAACATTTTCTGTTATCAGCATTATGTAGGAACTTGATAGATTGAAGAATATTACAACTAATGTCTTGGTAGAGGGTTTATTAACAGATAATTTACTTATTTGGGAAATATTTTTAGTGCCCAGCTGACCCTTTGAGTATTATGTCTTAGCCAATTGTCTTTCTTTTCTTTTTTTCTTTATTTTTGGCTGCACTGAGTCTTTGTTGCGCAAACAGGTGCTACTCTTGTTGCGGTGTCTTCTCTTGCCGGGGCTCAAGGGCTTTAGAGTGGGGATTGGTAGTTGTGGTGCACAGACTTAGTTGCCTTGTGGCATGTGGACTCTTCCCCAAACAGCGTTGAACCCACGTCGCCTGTGTTGGGGACTGACGGCAGGTGGATTCTTAACCGCTGGACCACCAGGGAAGTCCCTGTTTTCCTTTTCTGAGAGTGTTTACTACCAGTACAGTGCTTTTCAGAACTTGTGATCTGTTCCCTGTCTGCCCAAGCACATGGGCATTTGACTAGAGGAGCTTATTACAGACAGACGGCCCACATGCTCTATCGCCTTGCCTAGAGAATTTGATGCACCATCATAATAATGATTTTAAAAAGCTACCTGAGAAGAATGAAAGATTCTGCTAATCAGCCTGTTGGAGTTCTCAGGTCTCCAGAAACAAAGGCAAGCAGAGTAGGTGACAGTAGACCAGAAACGTCTTGGGATATTAGGATTAATGATGTATACACCCGGATCCTTTGTGGTTGAGTCTTGTCCAGATGCACCCAGCTATAAAAGAAGACTATGAGAACTCATTAATCGGTGATTCTGTACAACTTCAAAAACAGATCTCCACCACAAGAGTGAGTTTTCTGACAACCTCCTAATGCCTCAAAGTTGTGAGGGAAGGCTTTTGTCAAACCTATGACTCACCATGATAGCTCAAAGAAACACCCAGTAGGGCCTGGGCAAAGCTCATCTCATTGAAAAATGTGTCTATCATTAAAACCCTTTGCTGAGTTTTGCTAAAGTCACCCTCCAGTCCTGATTTCATTCAGCTGCTGCCTCACAGTTGACTCCAACAACATTTATTCTGCTTTTAATCATAGTCACATGAAGACCCAATTACCATTGTAAGGTACTGACTGCCTGTGAAGGTGGTGGGTATTAACACCAGGCTTTCCAGTCTCCCCCTCACCCTGTTGGCTACCCACTAGGACAGAAAGTTTAGTGACTAATGTGAGTTGATGCTATTAAATTATAATCATGTGAGAGTGTTAGTCGCTCAGTCGTGTCCGACTCTTTGCAACCCCATGGACTGTAGCCTGCCAGGCTCCTCTGTTCATGGAATTTCCCAGGCAAGAATACTGGAGTTGGTTGCCATTTCCTTCTCTAGGGGATCTTCCCTGATCAGGGGTCAAACCTGTGTCTCCTGCATTGGCAGGCAGATTCTTTACCACTGAGCCACCAGAGAAGCCCTTATTTATTTTCTACCTCCTGGTAAATTATTTTCTGGCATTTCAGAGATACCTTCTTTAAAAAAAAAACCACAAAAACCTTTATTATTTGTTTTGGATTTGAAAGTCTCAACTGTGTGACATGACTATGAGTCCCCCCAAATTCTTGTTACCATGTCTGTGGGGCATGGTACCCCACACAGGCAGGATTCCTGGTCATCTGACTTGGTTTCCTGGAGTTCCTAATTTGGTTCGCCCAGCCCTGACCAACTAGGGTTGTAGTCACCTGAATTAGGCTTGAAAATATTTGTTGGTTTTAAAAAATAAGACCTCCCTTTTAGCTGGAATATACCAGGATTTGGAATGTATTTTTATGAGTGAACATATAGCCTCCAGAAAGATTCAAGAATAAGCAAATAAGGTGCATAAGGAGAGAAACAAGTGTCTGTGTTGTTGAGATACAATATTCTAAACAGTGCTGTGTCTGTCATGTAGGCAATATTAATTAAACATTAGTATGCATGCATCATTTCAGTCATGTCTGACATTTTTCAACCCCATGGAAGGTAGCCCGCCAGGGTCCTCTGTCCATGGGATTCTCCAGTCAAGAATACTGGAGTGGGTTGCCATTTCCTACTCCAGGGGATCTTCCTGACCCAGGGACTGAACCCACGTCTCTTGCACTGGGAGGTGGGCTCTTTACCACTGGTGCCACTTTGGAAGCCCAAACATTAGTATGGGTAGTGTGAAATAGTCACAGTTCATTCCAAGAAAATATATTGCATCCTTAATAAGATGTTTTATTCTGTTGGCCCCTCTGTCATTGGTCAGAGAAGTTAAGGGTTGCCAATGGATGTCCCTTCTTGTTTCCTGGTCTTTTTTAAGCCAAGTGTGATGTTTGTGATGAAGGGGTAAGTATTAAAATAATCTTCTTCAGGCACTCATCTGGAGGGAGGGAAGAAAGTTCCTAAGAAGTCGTCATTATCTACAAAACCATGGTGCTGAATGGCATGAGGTCCAGAGACAGCGTTTCCATGGACTGGTAGAAAAGTGCACTACGTACTGTTGCTAGGCAACAGCCCATGCCAGCTTCTCTTGAGTGAAGGCCAGGACAATCAACAGAAACCAATGGGCTTATGAGGAGAAGAGTTTTCACACCAAATTCCAACTTCTGTGTTCGTTTTGCCATTACAGATCTTATCTTGACCAGTATTTGGTGGGGAGGGACTTCTGTATGTGGCAACAATTTAGCAAACTGTCCCTAAAATAATTTCAGGAAGTTTTCCTTATGGCCTAGTATTAATTATGTGTTTTGTGTATAAAATGTAAATTCAGAGAGAAAGAACACATTTCTCTACATGATGTTCCATTTATACCAATATGTAGCCACCCACCTATTTTTCCCTATTTGAATATTCCATTCCATTCCTTTCTCACTTTGGCTACATGTTTCATGCAGAGTAGATCTGCTCTAGACAGCATGTTCAAACTACATTTGTAACTAGAATATTCTTTCTTTCAGCAGGTGTTCAGGGTGCTGTGGTTTTCCATGGGTAACTTAACAAATCCATTACTTTTGTTGCCTGGAAACATTCCAGTGGAAGAAATTGTGGCTATTACTATGGTGTAGATTGCACCTAAAACTTAGAATCACAGAACAATGTCTCTTGCTTAAACTCTATTTTATCGAAGATTCAAAATGAATTAGGCTCCAACTCACTAAAGGTTTATTTGCATACCTACTATGTGCCAGGTATGGGACTTTCACACATACAAATTGTGTGTATAATCAAATGGTACTAGTAAACACATTTTACAAATTATGTTTAAAATATGCCCAAGGTTTGTCTCCCAGCTTCCTTTGTCTTGTAGTCAAGCCCACACAATGAGGTCTTTTTATTTTGAATTCTATTCAATTATATTCTGTATGGTCAAAGCTATGGTTTTTCCAGTAGTCATGTACGGATGTAAGAGTTGGACCATAAAGAAGACTGAACACCGAAGAATTGATGCTTTTTAACTGTGGTACTAAAGAATACTCTTGAGAGCCCTTTGGACAGCAAGAAGATCAAACCAGTCAATCCTAAAGGAAATTAACCCTGAATATTCATTGGACAGACTGATGCTGAAGCTGAAGGTCCAGTACTTTGACCACTTGATGTGAGGAGCTGACTCATTAGAAAAGATCCTGATGCTGGGAAAAATTGAAGGCAGGAGGAGAAGTGGGTGATAGAGGACAAGATAATTGGATGGCTTCACTGACTCAATGCACATGAGTTTGAGCAAATTCTGGGAGATAGGACAGGGAAGCTTGGTGTGGCGTGCTACAGTCCATGGGGTCACAAAGAGTCAAACACGACGTAGCGACTGAACAACAACAATGTTCAATGGGATTGGCACTGGATTTTTTTTGTCATTGGTCACAGAGTTAGGGACTCTCGAGCTGCTTCCAGGGCTGCAGTCGTAGGAGAGAGAGTGAGGAAGAACCAGAAACACAAATCTTGGAGCCTCCTCCCCAGTGCTAACCAAAACTCCCTTGTTTTGATCCTTTTTACAAACTGTTTCTTTTTTATAATTTTCATTTGAGAAAGAAAGTTCATTAACCTTTGATATTTGTTGTTGTTAGTCATTAAGTCGTGCCTGCCTCTGTGACCCCATGGACTGTAGCCTGCCAGGCTCCTGTGTCCATGGAATTCTCCAGGCAAGAATACTGGAGTGGGTTGCCATTTCCTTTTCCAGGAGATCTTCCCCACCCAGGGATCTTTCAGACCCAGGGATCTGACTCGGGTCTCCTGCATTGGCTGGAGCGTTCTTTACCACTGAGCCACGAAGGAAGCCCTAAACCTTTGATATAAACCTTGATAACTCAGAAAGAATAGTCTAGTATTTCTCACAGGGTGGTCCACCACCGTGCATGCACATAAAATCAATGTAAAGAAGCAATGATCTTAGGTGAAGGAAAGGAGAAAGATGCAATTTCAGAGAAACACACAAAGACTTCAGATTGTTTTGAGATGATTTATTTCTTAACAATAACTTTCTTGTGATTCTTCTATAATGCATAACACACACACATATATACGTATGCAATGTATATATATATTCAAAAAGCATGCTATCTTGAAATTGGGTTTATGCAGAAATAAATTGGAGGAATTAGATTGCCACTAAATGTGTGTGTTTTTCAGCTTAATGTCAGTGAATTTGCTTGAATAAGGCGCAAGGTGCTTGAGTGAGCGAGAGTTTTCAGATCTGGAAGAACAGGCTGATATGATCTTACATTGCATATGAAAGCTAGCCATACATACCAAATCACAGACTGGATGAAAAAACCCTCTTTATACCAAGCAGGGAAAAAGCTACAATTTATGAAGCTCTAAATGAGTCATCAAGGTTTCTCTTTATGGAGAAAGATAATATTAACAGCTGTTCTGTTGGATTCCATTTGCTCAATTTAAGAGAACTAGTCTAAATGGTTTATTTATTTAATGTTTTACATCATGTTAGTATCTTGGTCTGATTGTAAAATGCATTTGTTTTTCACATTTCAGGTTTATACTTTTGCAACAAGGTATTTTTCAATGTGCGTCTTTATCCAAGGAAATTGTTGAAGCACAGTGAAGCTATATTTAAGAATGAAGGGTTGATGGGATGATCGTCATATGAAAATCAAAATCCTCATGACTTTTTCTATTTAAATTAGTGACAGATCCCTCATTGCTTCTTTAACTTCTGTGATCAGGTGACCCCCCTTTTCTTTGCCGTCTTCTCATTTCTCTCACTGCTCCTTCTCTGTTTCTATCACTGGCTTCTCTAGCTGGTCAGGGTAGACTGGATTAGGATAGACTGGACAAAAGATAAAAGATTCTTTCAGCAAAAATACACATTATGAGACTTAAGAAGAATGTGTGTGTGTGTGCACGCGTGTGCACACGCATGCACACTCAGTTCCTCAGTCATGTCCAACTCTTTGCGACCCTGTGGACTATAGCCTGCCATGCTCCTCTGTCCATGGAATTCTCCAGGCAAGAATACTGGAGTGGGTTGCCATTTCCTTCTCCAGGGGACGTTCCCGACCCAGGGATTGAACTCATGTGTCCTAGATTGCATCTCCTACGTTGTCAGTTAGATTCTTTACCTCTAGCACCTCCTGGGAAGCCCTTTAGGAAGAATATGTAGGGTTAAGTACAGCATCTGATTTTCAGTCCAGGTCCTCTAGTAAACCCCACTTTTCCTGTCTGCAAAGTTTTTGATTATCAGGCTTCCTGATATGCATACTACTCTCCTCACTGGCAAATTTATGGTGTTTTTTTTCCCCCACACTTGAGGTAAAGATATGTAATAGTTTAATTACATCTCCCTCTATTTACTCTATCCTGGCACTCCGTCACCATACATTTTCCTTTTTTCTGCTGTCTGTGAGATGATAGAAGTGACAGAAAGGAGAGATACTGCTTGGGCTGTGCAAATGCCTGGATATAAATTAATCTTGAATTAATCTGGAAAACATTAAATTAAACTAATATTTAATGAAATTTAACTTTGAGGAAGTAAATTGTGATTTGCATCCGTATTTCAATGAGAGGGCTGTGGTGGTGTAGGGCCTGGGCAATTAGATGTCACACTGCAGCTTAACTGGGCTCGAATGTCAGAGGTTGGGTTTTCTTTGCTTTCTTTTCTCTCTCTCTCTCTCTTTTTTTTTTTTTTGTTTGATGTGGACCATTTTTAAAGTTTTCATTGAGTTTGTTACAATATTACTTCTGTTGTTTATGTTCTGGTTTTTTGGCCACAAGGCATGTGAGATCTTAGTTTCCCAATCAGGAATCAAACCCACACCCCTTGCATTGTAAGGTGAAAGTCCAAATCACTGGATCACCAGGGAAATCCCAGAGGTTGGAGTTTCTACTGAGTATTTCTTGTTTGCTAAGCTACAGAAGAAACCTCCTTTTTTTTTTTCCTCGCAATACATTAATCTCTGCCCTGCTTTTATGCAAATCGCTTCTCTACCTGAATTTCATTTTTTCAGTTATTCACTCATCAAACTTTTGCTCAGTGCCCGCCCTGCACTACATTCTGAGAATGCCAGGCTATCCGAGTTTACAGTCTGTCGGACTGGTAAACACTCCTGGGACAAGGGATTCCTGGGTTTGTTAGGCATGCACAAAGAAGGGGCCTCCAGTTAGGTCTGGGAGTTCATGTTTATAACCACAAGGTGCCCATTGCCTGACTTGGAGGGGTCCCCACATAGAGGGCCCACACTGGCTGCTATTGTTACTGGGTATTTGTGATGTGCTAAGTAGCTTCTGTCGTGTCTGACTCTTTTCGACCCCATGGACTGCAGCCCGCCAGGCTCCTCTGTCCGTGGGACTTCCCAGGCAAGAATATTGGGGTGGGTTGCCATTTCCTCCAACCCAGGGATTGAACCCAAGTCTCCTGCGTCTCCTGCATTGTCAGGCAGGTTCCTGGGTGTTTGTGGTGGTCCAGATCAAAAGAGAGACGCATACTATGTAGTTCTCACTTCAGACAGAAGGCAGCTATGATGGTTGCTCTGCCAAAGCAGGAGGGACCTCCTCCACCTGAAATTTGTTTGGAATGTCAGGACTGGTGATGCCCCACGCACACCAAAAAGGGAGGAGGGGGTTTGATACTTAGGTAATTAAGGTCTTTTCAGCAGGCTGAATGGGCTTTAGAGAGAGGAAGCGCAGGAGGCCATTCTGGGTTTTCACTGTGGTTAGGGGTGGGGTCTAGGTGAAGCCTTTTGTGGTCTGAGTCTCCTGCAGGTGCCAGTGTGGAGGCTTTGTTCAGCTGGCCCAGATGAGGTCACAAGGGGAGGTTATTGTTGTTTAGTCCCTCAGTTGTGTCCAACTCTTTGCGACCCCATGGACTGTAGCCCGCCAGGCTCCTCTGTCCATTGGATTTCTCAGGCAAGAATACTGGAGTCGGTTGCCATTTCCTTCTCCAGGGGATCTTCCCCACCCAGGAACTAAACCCACATCTCCTGCTTTGGCAGGCAGATTCTTTACCACTGAGCCACCAGGGAAATGCCCCACAAGGGGACGGGAGGGGTGTAACACTTTCAGTATTCAGAGGTCAAACGTGGAGTCAGATTTCTCCTCTAGTCACCAGTCCACCTCCCCAAATGAAACAGACCTCTTCTGTCCCTTGAATCCCAAAGCAAGTCACTTACAGAGGGCCCACATATAACAGTGAATCATGTCCTTCACCTCGACCCGATTTTAATAACATGCGGGGGTGAATTTCCCTTATGGTGAAACTGCAGTGCAGAGCGAACACGTTTGTGAGGGACTTAAGTAACATGGTTCCATGAGGTCAGAGGATAGAACTGAAGGAGATCTGCTGTGTACCATTCTGAGAATTGTTTTCTTTGCTTGTTTCTATGACTTTTTAACAGCAGGAGTTTTGATAGGAGCTGGGGAGCAGATAACTTGAAAGTGACTCACTGACAATGCTTGGAGTATTTTGTGTTGTTGACTGAAAATAAGTTCTTCCATTATTAATTACGAAACAGTTAGTGATGTTTATAACATGCTGTCAAGATTGGGGGACTCAACTAGGGCTACTTGGTCTTATTTAAAACAAATTATTGCAAATTTCCCTTGCTTCCTTCCTCCCTCCGTCTCTTCCTCCTTTTTTCTTTCCTTCCTGTAGGTGGTAGTGGGCAAGGAGGTGGAGGCATGGGAATATACACTGAAAAGTAAATTTGCACACATAGAGTAGTATCTGCATTTGACATTATGCTTTTAAAAAATTTCTGCCACCTGATGTATAATGATGACAACCTAGATTTAGATCATTTTACTTCATCTATTCCTAGAAAACCTTCCTCTGGGCAGTTTTCTCTGGTCTTTTGTCAATGCTCTGGACATGTACCTACTTTGGAGACAAGCCTTCTGCAGTCTGGGCCCAGCTGGCACACAGCATGTTGTCTGCTCAGGAGAAAATGATGTGCAGATCAGGGAAGAATAAAGAATGGAAATATTTAGGGAAAACACTGGACATCTTTGAAACGGTAGACACATTCTCTTCCAAATGACCTAGTGAACCCTGAAAAATCAGGGGGGTATTAGTATTGTGAAAAATGGAAACAAAAATCACAAACTTAAAAGCTGTGGACCCTATTGCCAAAGATTCCACTATTGCTCACCTTTGCTTAGTTATAGTTATGACCAACCTAGACAGCATATTAAAAAGCAGAGACATTACTTTGCCAACAAAGGTCCGTCTAGTCAAGGCTATGGTTTTTCCAGTGGTCATGTATGGATGTGAGAGTTGGACTGTGAAGAAAGCTGAGCACCGAAGAATTGATGCTTTTGAACTGTGGTGTTGGAGAAGATCTTGAGAGTCCCTTGGACTGCGAGGAGATCCAACCAGTCCATCCTAAAGGAGATCAGTCCTGGGTGTTCATTGGTAGGACTGATGTTGAAGCTGAAACTCCAATACTTTGAAGAGCTGACTCATTGGAAAAGTCCCTGATGCTGGGAAAGATTGAGGGCAGGAGGAGAAGGGGACGACAGAGGATGAGATGGTTGGATGGCATCACCGACTCAATGGACATGGGTTTGGGTGGACTCCGGGAGTTGGTGATGGACAGGGAGGCCTGGTGTGCTGCAGTTCATGGGGTAGCAAAGAGTTGGACAGGACTGAGTGACTGAACTGAACTGAACTTGCTTAGTGACATGACATTTAGAGGGGTTTGTGTGGAGTCCTCATTGCTCTCCTTAGGCCTTAGTCCCCTTGGGTTGCCCTAACAAATTGCCACAGGCTGGTGACTTACAAACAATGTAAATGTGTTGCTCACAGTCTTGGGGCTGGGGAGTCCAAGATCAAGGCCAGATTGACCACATTCTGGTTCATAGACCTTCTGGCTGTGTTTCTACAGAGTAAAAGGGGTAAAAGATGTCTCTGGAGCCCATTTTTTTTCTTTTAATTGTAATTGGAGGCTAATTACTTTACAATATTGTGGTGGATTTTGCCATACCTTGACATGAATCAGTCACGGGTGTACATGTGTCCCCATCCTGAACCCTCCTCCCACCTCCCTTTCCAACCCAGCCCTCTGAGTTGTCCCAGTGCACCAGCTTTGAGTGCCCTGTTTCATGCATCAAACTTGGACTGGTCATCTATTTCACATATGGTAATATACACGTTTCAATGCTATTCTCTCAAATCATCCCACCCTTGCCTTCTGCCAGAGTCCAAAAGTCTGTTCTTTACATCTTTGTCTCTTTTTCAGTCTTGCATGTAGGGTTGTCATTACTGTCTTCTTAAATTTCATATATATGCATTAATATACTGTATTGGTGTTTCTCTTTCTGACTTACTTCACTCTGAATAATAGATTCCAGTTTCATCCAGCTTATTAGAACTGACTCAAATGCATTCTTTTTTATAGCTGAGTAATATTCCATTGTATATATGTACCACAACTTTTATCCATTCATCTGCCAATGGACGTCTAAGTTGCTTCCATGTCCTAGATATTGTAAACAGTGCTGCAATAGGGGTACATGTGTCTCTTTGGGGTACATGTGTCTCTTTCAATTCTGGTTTCCTCGGTGTGTATGCCCAACAGTAGTATTGCTGGGTCATATGCCAGTTCTATTTCCAGTTTTTTAAGGAATCTCCACTCTGTTCTCCATAGTAGCTGTACTAGTTTGCATTCCCACCAACAGTGTAAGAGGGTTCCCTTTTCTCCACACCCTTTCCAGCATTTATTGTTTGTAAACTTTTTGATGGCAGCCATTCTGACCAGCGTGAGATGGTACCTCATTGTGGTTTTGATTTGCATTTCTCTGATGAGTGATGTTGAGCATCTTTTCATGTGTCTGTTAGTCATCTGTATGTCTTCTTTGGAGAAATGTCTATTTAATTCTTTGTCCCATTTTTTGATTGGGTCATTTATTTTTCTGGTATTGAGCTGCATGAGCTGCTTATATATTTTTGAGATTAATTCTTTGTCAGTTGCTTCGTTTGCTGTTATTTTCTCCCATTCTGAAGGCTGTCTTTTCACCTTGCTTAAAGTTTCCTTCATGTACAAAAGCTTTTAAGTTTAATTAGGTCCCATTTGTTTATTTTTATTTCCATTACTCTGGGAGGTGGGTCATAGAGGATCTTGCTGTGATTTATGTCAGAGAATGTTCTGCCTGTGTTTACCTCTAAGAGTTTTATAGTTTTTGGTCTTACATTCAGATCTTTAATTCATTTTGAGTTTATTTTTGTGTATGGTGTTAGAAAGTGTTCTAGTTTCATTCTTTTAGAGGTGGTTGACCAGTTTTTCCAGCACCACTTGTTAAAGAGATTGTCTTTTGTCTATTGTATATTTTTGCTTCCTTTGTCAAAGATAAGGTGTCCATAGGTGCATGGGTTTATCTCTGGGCTTTCTGTTTTGTTCCATTGATCTGTATTTCTGTCCTTGTGCCAGTACCATACTGTCTTGGAGCCTGTTTCATAAGGCACTCATTCCGTTCATGAGGACTCCACTCTTACAGACTGAGCATCTCCCAAAGGCCCCACCTCCTGGTACCGTTCCATCAGGCATTAGGATTCAACATATGAATCTGGGGGACACAAATATTCAGTCTGCGGCACCAGGATTTAAAGTTTGCTTGTTGATGAACTTATGGTTCTCAGGAGGGGAAGTGGGGGAAGGGTTAGTTAGGGAGTCTGGGATGGACATGTACACACTGCTGTATTTAAAATGGATAACCAACAAGGTCCTACTGCAGAGCATGGGGAACTCTACTCAATGTTAGTGGCAGCCTGGATGAGGGGGGGAGTTTGGGGGAGAATGGATATATGTATATATATGGCTGGATCCCTTTGCTGTCCACCTGAAACTGTCACAGCATTGTTAATCAGCCTCACTCCAATATAAAATAAAAGTTAAAAAAAGAAACACAAAAAAACCCCAAAACAAAAGTTTACTCATTCAGACAGACCTATTACAATGTATGTGGAAGCCAGCCAGAGAGCCTCAAAAGGGTGGGGGAAGCATAGTAGTCCTGTTTCCAGTATGGCAAGGAAGTTCAGCCTGGTAGGAATTTTTCAATTTCTTTGCAGTAGCAACAGCTTTGCATCTCACTTTGCGTGGGGCCAGATCTCTGCTGCGGCATTTGAAGATGGGCATTGAGGTGTGTTTCCTCCCTTGAGCCTGATATCCTCATGGCAGAGACAAAGCTGTGTTGTTTCTGTCTTCCACCAGATCTTTAGCACAATCTGGGCCCATTCCTGGAAGAATTACACTCTCTCCATAAACATAATCTCTTCGTCAGAATGAGTAGGATGTTATCCTTGTGTGTGTGAATAAGCCAGACATGAATTGCCTGTCTCTTTGTGAGCTTCACTGCCTTGAAAATGTTGCGATTCAGGGGAGTCTGGGCCCTAAAAAGATGGAAATAAGCTTCCCAAGTTTAATTTCACAATATTCATAATTTTAAAACCAACTTACCATATGTTAGAGACTCTGCTCAGTGTTATAAAACATGCAGAGAAGAACGAGGCATGGATCCTGCCCTAAAGGGGTTGACAGCACAGTTGAAATAATATGAATGTGTGTATGTGTGTGTGTGTGTGTGTGTGTGTGTGTGTGTGAGAAATAGAGAAGGGTAACAGCACAGGCAAGTTACGAGAGTTCTATGGAGATGCTCAGTGAGGGAGTATTGAGAACGTTCCAGTCTGCTTTCAATAGGTGGGGGCAAGAGTGGTAGATCGGCAAAGAATATTAGTAACAGAAAGGAAAGGAGATGTCAAAAAACAGACAAGCTGTCTGAGCCCTTAAGACGCATCAGACTCTCTCTAGGCCAGAAGAGGTAAATCAGAAGGGTTTTTTAGGTCAAGGAGAAAAATATGTGACCTAAAGCCACCAGACAGTATAATAAATCTGGAGTCCTATCAAATGCCTTGATTAGGATCTGTAATAATTAGAACCGAGAGGTAGAAGTGTGCTCAACCTTGGCGTGCATTCAGAATTGTGTAATAACGAGGTGAATGGTTTTGTTGCATAACATGAAAGTATTGACTTGGGATCAACACACCTAAACCACACAAGGGTGGGAAAGAAAAAGAGTGAGGGGTGAAATAGAGCTGGAGAGCCTTCCTGTATGCTGTGTTCCCAGAGAATTACCTGAGGAGTTCTGAGGCTTGGCCGGGCACTGTGTTCTTTGAGTGCCTGTTAGCAGATGACTTTGCCCTGAAAACTGTCACCTGGACTTCATGCTTCTCTGAACTACTGTTGAACTGGGGAAGCTATAAGGATCCATCAGCTCTGTGCTTCCACTCTCCTTGACCCCACACTCTGGGCCAGCCAAGAGGAGTCAAAGGCTTTGTATGAAAACATCACAAGAAAATGGATTGTCCTTGCTTCTGTGAGCCTGTCAGTTAATAACTCAATTATTATGTAACTACTCTCAGCTCCTCATAGTAAAACACATACAAAGTATTCCAGGGATATTTCAGGGCCGATTGTGAGTTGAATCATGTCCTTCAAAAAGATACCCTGAAGTCCTAACCCCGAGAATGTGACCTTGTTTGGAAATAGGATCTTTGCAGATGTACTTAAGATGCAGTCATACTAGAGTAGAATGGGCCCTGTATCCAAAGACTGGTGTCCCTATAAAGATAAAGAAACATGGAGAGACTCAGAGACTCACAGGGACAAAGGCCATGTGATGACAGAGGCAGAGTTTAGAAGGATGCAGGTACAAGCCAAGAGATGCTAAAGATTGCTGGAATCTTCCAGAAGGTGGAAGAGGCGGGAAGGGTTCTTCCCTAGAACCTCCAGAGGAACCAATCTCTGCTGACACCTTGATTTTGGATTCCTGGCCCCCAGAACTGTGAGAGAACACATTTCTGTTGTCTTTAGCCTTGCATTTTGTGGTCACTCGTTATGGCAGCCCCAGGTCATGAATATAGAGCCCTCATGCTGTACAGTGTAGCACAGACACCAGTTGACTCCCGCATCCTTGATGCTACACCTATTTTTGCCCATGACCACCTGGGATGCAGAACTTCACCTGTTTGCTTAAGAAATCTCATCACGCTAAGCATGTGTGATCTAGGGTGTGCTTTCATGAGTATCTGAGAGGTTATTAGAAGCATGTCACATTATATTTGGTACCATGTTCTATCATTTATTTTGCCCTTCTCTCCCTCTTTTTTCCCCTCTTCTCACTCTTCCAATTAGAGTTAGTCACTCAGTCATGTGCAACTCTTTGTGATCCCATGGACTGTAGCCCACCAGGATCATCTTAGTCATGGAATTCTTCAGGCAAGAATACTGGAGTGGGTAGCCATGCCCTTCTCCAGGGGATCTCCTCAAATCAGGGATCAAATCCAGGTCTCCTGCATTGTAGGCAGATTCTTTACCACCTGAGCCACCAGGGAAGCCCACTCTCCTCAGTCAGTCAGTTCAGTCGCTCAGTCGTGTCTGACTCTTTGCGACCCCATGAATCGCAGCACGCCAGGCCTCCCTGTCCATCACCAACTCCCGGAGTTTACTCAAACTCATGTCCATTGAGTCAGTGATGCCATCCCACTCTCCTACTCCATCTCAAAAAAAACAAAAAAAACAAAAAAAATCTTTTGTTCTTCATATTTTACATCGTTACTGGAGTACCTTTAGTACTCAAGTCTGCTTTGGTTTATCAGGGTCTTTCTTTCAGAAAAATACCAGTTCGTTTCATGAAGGATTCCAGCGAAAAAAGTTTTTTGTTACTACAACTGCACCCCTTCCTCATTTAGGGGAAAATAAAATAAGCTCGGAGAGGTGAGTTGAGCTGTCTGTTACAGTTCCCTCATGCACTGGGGCTTCTCTGTCCTCTCTCTTTGACCACAGGAGGATCATTCCTCCTCCATGTTCTTTCATCCTGAAGTGCCTCAAAGGCCATCCTCAAGCTTCATCTCACCTACCAGCCCTTTCTTCACATCTCCAGTCAGCTTTCACCTCCCTAAATTTCCAGGGATCTCATCGTAGCTCTTGACCCTGCCCTGCCATGCCTCTGAGTAGTTTCATGTATTTCAGTTGTGGTGGGCGGGGTTAGTTGCTCTGTGGCACGTGGGATCTTAGTTCCCCGACCAGGGGTTAAACCCTCATCTTCTGCATTGCAAGGTAGACTCTTAACCACTGACAACCATGGAAGTCCCTTGATTATCTTATTTGTAATAATCAAAGGTGTAGAAGGGATGAATTCCAAGCTGTTGTCTAGCTCAGAAAGTTTATGATTCAGACTGGTTGTTGTGCCTGTAATGCACACAGGTACCTACAGCATTGGAAGGCTTTCCAACTCAGCATTCATTTTAAGAGATTTCTGTCATTGCTTTTCAGACCCACCTACTGTTTAGATGGCTGTGAACGTGAGCCATATCCATTCTTGTTTCTTGGTCTCGGCTCCATTCCATTCTAAATTTGATGTCATTTTTTTGCGTAAAAGTTATCTGCAAATGTCGTTGTTTACTCAGGCTTTTGGAGGAGTCTTTACATGTATCAATTAGTCTCTATCCTGCCTGCCACAAAGAGTGTCCAAGCTACACTTCCATTTCTGATAACTCTTATCAATACAATTGCTTCCAAATCTTACCGGCCCGCCTTGTAGGCCAGGAGACCAGCTCTAGGAAGGCTTTGCGAGGCCGGGGGAGCAGCAGGTGGTTCATTTCTCGCCTTGGTTGTGCTGTTCCGAACAGTGCTGGTGCTCTGTGTGGGGCAGCCAAGGAGAGAGCTAGGCACTCACATGTGGGAGGTGTAAGGAGTTAATTCCTGTGGGGCCATCTCTGACCAGTGGGGAGAAGCAGCAGGTGGATAAGAGCCTCCTTCTTCTGGCCCCCTGCAGACAGTTCTGAGCCACCTTTCAGAGACTCCAAAGTGCCCGTGTATCTCCAGCAGCACTGCTGGAGACAGAGGCAGCTGGCATTGCTTCCTCTCCTTCCCTGCCTCCCTCTTCCTGATCCACACAGAAGCCCTTGTCCCCATCTCTGCTTGCGATGGGAATCGAGGCCAGTGTTCCCTCAGGGGCCGTTTTGAGAGAGGGACCTAAAGAAGGGAGCAAGTTAAGGATGTAATGTGTTTGTGCTCAATCATATGTGACTCTTTGCCACCCCATGTACTGTAGCCCACCAGATTCCTCTGTCCATGGGATTCGCCAGGCAAGAATACTGAGTGGGTTGCCATGCCCTCTTCCAGGGGATCTTCCCCACCCAGGGATCAAGTGCTCATCTCTTGGATCTCCTGCATTGGCAGGCAGATTCTTTACCACTAGTGCCCCCTGGGATGGATGTAGTACATTTCCCTAAAGCTTTTGTGCTGTCTGGAGCCCAGGGCTTGATCCACATTCCAGTGGACTGGCCCCTCCATTGGAGCCCCCTTAAACACCTCCTCACCTTTGACAAACTCAGGGAAAAGAGAAACTTGCCCCTTGCATTCCTTTTGCAAAAACCAAATTGAAGATGACAAGACTGTCTGTACGTGAAGACTCCCATTAGGGATGTCTGTAGGTCAAATGTTAAAGAGTTTATCATGATTCCACTTACAGCCCCCTCTCCCAGGTGACCAGAGACTGGTGCTCACAAAGTAAAGTCACTCTTGCATTTTACCTTCAGGGTGTGGATGCCTGGGAGGCTTCAGGGTGTCCAGCCTGGGAGAACTTGCTTAGATGCCCTTGACCTGCTAATGTAGCTAAGTCACGCACTGTCTTTCTCTGAAATGCTCTGTGTGGCACATTGGAGCAAATGGCTTTCTGAGGCCCAGCCTAAAAGTTTTCCAAGCTGCTTTGTTGTTTTCCTGACAGACTAAAGAACTTATCGGGGCTCTAATGAAAGGCAGGCTGCGATCGCTGTCATGTCAAGAGCACTGCAGTCGGGAAAGTCGACATGATTTCATGGCTAATGATTCACTCGCTAATATCGGTGTGGGTTGCAGCGAGGATAACCAAGTTGAGCTGTCTTAGATCAAATGATTCAATTAGGCCAGCTGTCCCTATTTGTCATGGCTCAACTCGCTTTCAAATTACCTTTCCAAAGTGCATACGTGCCTTAGCACAGAAGTTAACAGCTCAACTGTTTTACAAAAAAGGGATACTTAGGCATGATCAGAAAAAAGTCACCTTTTTTTTTTTTTTTATCCCATCTACACAGGCTTCTCCCCTTCCCCCAGCCATTTCCCATAGGAGACATAGTGTGTATTTACTCAGCTAACCCAGCAACCTCCTCATCAGCTATTGTCAGTGTGGTTTTACCTCTGAAGCCTTTGGGGGTATCTCTTGGCAAGAAATTGTTCATTCTAAAAGGGAAGGTTTGGTCCAGAGATCTCTTAAGTTACTGCGGGAAGTTGTACCAAGGTTAAGATGTTTTTCTGACCCACTTCCCATCCCTCCATTGGCAGCTGAGCAAGTTTAGGGTCAGAGAAAAGCTTATGTTATATATCTGAAATTTTTCCAGAGCTCATAGAAAGACTCAGGGGTGAAGTAAACCAGTAGCCTCCATGTGGCTTCAGGTGAACAAGGGTCGATAATACAGAGACAGTGATATAACTGAGCATCAGTTAGAAGGTCAGAGAGGTCCAGCATCTTGGTGAGGCATGTGAAGAATCTCATTGCCCTGGGGGAGCAGAGGTCTTCTGGCCACAAATAATCTGAATAATGGTTATTTGATTTTCCCCCTCTGTGTGAGGGGCACTGCACAGTCATAGTGGGGAAATGGAATAAAAACCAGGGACCTGTTTTCTACCCCAGAGGGGCTTTCACTTAGCGACTGTGAAGTCTTAGAGTGTACCTGAGGATCGTGGCTATCAGAAAGATGAAGGCAAAATTGAAGTGAGTCTAGGGACTTCCCTGATGGTCCAGTGGTTAAGAATCAGCCTCCTAATGCAGGGGATGCAGGTTCAATCCCTGGTTGGGGAAATAAGATCCCACATACCAAGGGGCCACTAAGCCCGTACACTACAACTACTGAGCCGGCACGCAACCAGATAAATATTTTAAAAATTGAAGTGAGTCTAGAGAATAACAGATGTGGGCAAAGGAACAGCGGGCTTCATCTAAAAAGGAAAACATTCAGTTCAGTCGCTCAGTCATGTCCGACTCTTTGCGACCCCATGAATTGCAGCACGCCAGGCCTCCCTGTCCATCACAAACTCCCAGAGTTTACTCAAACTCATGCCCATCGAGTCGGTAATGCCATCCAGCCATCTCATCCTCTGTCGTCCCCTTCTCCTCCTGACCCCAATCCCTCCCAGCATCAGGGTCTTTACCAGTGAGTCAACTCTTCGCATGAGGTGGCCAAAGTATTGGAGTTTCAGCTTCAGCTTCAGTCCTTCCAGTGAACACCCAGGACTTATCTCCTTTAGGATGGACTGGTTGGATCTCCTTGTAGTCCAAGGGACTCTCAAGAGTCTTCTCCAACACCACAGCTCAAAAGCATAAATTTTTCGGTGCTCAGCTTTCTTCACAGTCCAGTTAAAGAAGTATAAAAATATCATTCCTTCACATGTAATGGCAAAGGACGGAATCTAACTGGTTACACTCCTCGAGGTACTATCCTGAGAAAGGCAGATCGGTAAATAACTGTCATATAATGGGTTAAACTACAAGCAGGGAGATAAATGAAGTGGAGCTCTTGAAATTTCTCCGTTTTGAAATGTTCTCAAAAGGACAGTGAGGAGTACCATTGAGGGGGGAGGACATTCATGGACATTCCTGAATAAATCACCGTTCTTTCTTCCTTCTGTATATTTGAAATTAGTTTTGTCTTAGATGCAACTCAGGATGCATATAGAAAGAGTGCAGTCCAGTGCTGTGTGACGATGGTAGATGGCTTCTCCAGGTTCTTGTTTCCAAAACTTATTCTCCCATTTTTTTTAGGGAGCAAGGTGATTTCAACTCAGTTTCAACTTCTCATGACTTTTGTGGTCTCAGACAAAGTAGAGTGCATATGCTCGTGTTTTTTCTTGGTCAAAGGTTATGTGCATTTTCTATATGAGAAAAGAGAGTGATCTAGAGCAGGGTTCTTTTGGATGTTATGGGTATTTCAGGTGTTGGTTACACTGATTTGTTGATTGGATTTTTAAAATTATTTATTTTAATTGGAGGCTAATTACTTTACAATATTGTGGTGGTTTTTGCCACACATTGGTATGAATCAGCCACGGGTGTACATGTGTCCCCCATCCTGAACCCCCCTCCCATCTCCCTCCCCACCCCTCCCTCTGGGTTGTCCCAGTGCACTGGCTTTGAGTGTCCTGTTTCATGCATCAAACTTAGACTGGTCATCTATTTCACATATGGTAATATACACGTTTCAATGCTATTCTCTCAAATCATCCCACCCTTGCCTTCTCCCACAGAGTCCAAAAGTCTGTTCTTTATATCTGTGTCTCTTTTGCTGTCTCGCACATATAGTCATCGTTACAGTCTTTTTAAATTCCATATATATGCGTTAATATATTGTATTGGTGTTTCTCTTTCTGACTTACTTCACTCTGTATAATAGGCTCCAGTTTCATCCACCTCATTAGAACTGATTCAAATACATCTTTTAATAGCTGAGTAATTGGAGAAGACTCTAGAGAGTCCCTTGGACTGCAAGGAGATCCAGCCAGTCCATCCTAAAGGAGATCAGTCCTGAGTGTTCATTGGAAGGACTGATGTTGAAGCTGAAACTCCAATACTTTGGCCACCTGATGTGAAGAGCTGACTCACTGGAAAAGACCCTAATGTGGGAAAGATTGAAGGCAGGAGGAGAAGGGGACAGCAGAGGATGAGATGGTTGGATGGCAACACCGACTCAATGGAGATGAGTTTGGGTAAACTCTGGGAGTTGGTGATGGACAGGGAGGCCTGGCATGCTGCAGTCCATGGGTTTGCAAAGAGTAGGACATGACTGAGTGACTGAACTGAACTGAATATTCCATTGTGTGTATGTACCACAACTTTCTTATTCATTTGTCTGCTGATGGACATCTAGGTTGCTTCCATGTCCTAGATATTGTAAACAGTGCAGCAATGAACATTGGGGTGTATGTATCTCTTTCGGTTCTGGTGTCCTTGGTGTGTATGCGCAGCAGTAGGATTGCTAGGTTATATGGCGGTTCCATTTCCAGTTTTTGAAGGAATCTCCACGCTGTTCTCCATAGTGGCTATACTAGTTTGCATTCCCACCAACAGTGTAAGAGGGTTCCCTTTTCTCCACACCCTTTCCAGCATTTATTGTTTATAGACTTTTTGATGGCAGCCATTCTGACCAGCGTGAGATGGTACCTCATTGTGGTTTTGATTTGCATTTCTCTGATGAGTGATGTTGAGCATCTTTTCATGTTTCTGTTAGCCATCTGTATGTCTTCTTTGGAGAAATGTCTGTTTAGTTCTTTGTCCTATTTTTTGATTGGGTCATTTATTTTTCTGGTATTGAGCTGCATGAGCTGCTTATATATTTTGAAGATTAATTCTTTGTCAGTTGCTTCATTTGCTATTATTTTCTCCCATTCTGAAGGGTGTCCTTTCACCTTGCTTAGAGTTTCCTTCATGTACAAAAGCTTTTAAGTTTAATTAAGTCCCATTTGTTTATTTTTGCTTTTATTTCCATTACTTTGGGAGGTGGGTCATAGAGGATCTTGCTGTGGTTTATGTCAGAGAGTGTTTTGCCTATGTTTTCCTCTAGGAGTTTTATAGTTTCTGGTCTTACATTTAGATCTTTAATTCATTTTGAGTTTATTTTTGTGTATGGTGTTAGAAAGTGTTCTAGTTTCATTCTTTTAGAGGTGGTTGACCAGTTTTTCCAGCACCACTTGTTAAAGAGATTGTCTTTTGTCTATTGTATATTTTTGCTTCCTTTGTCAAAGATAAGGTGTCCATAGGTGCATGGGTTTATCTCTGGGCTTTCTGTTTTGTTCCATTGATCTGTATTTCTGTCTTTGTGCCAGTACTGTAGTTTCTTGATGACTATAGTTTTGTAGTATAGTCTGAAGTCAGGTAGGTTGATTCCTCCAGTCACAGTCTTCTTTCTCAAGATTTCTTTGGCTATTCGAGGGTTTTTGTGTTTCCATACAAATTTTGAAATTATTTGTTCTAGTTCTGTGAAAAATACCATTGGTAGCTTGATAGGGATTGCATTGAGTCTGTAGATTGCTTTGGATATTATACTCATTTTCACTATATTGATTGTTCTGATTCATGAACTTGGTATATTTCTCCATCTATTTGTGTCATCTTTGATTTCTTTCATTAGTGTTTTATAGTTTTCTATACATAGGTCTTTTGTTTCTTTAGGTAGATTTATTCCTAAGTATTTTATTCTTTACATCACTGGTGAATGGGATTGTTTCCTTAATTTCTCTTTCTGTTTTCTCATTGTTAGTGTATAGGAATGCAAGGGATTTTTGTGTATTAATTTTATATCCTACAAATTCACTATATTCATTGCTTAGCTCTAGTAATTTTCTGGTGGTGTCTTTATGGTTTTCTATGTAGAGGTTCATGTCATCTGCAAACAGTGAGAGTTTTACTTCTTCTTTTCCAATCTAGATTCCTTTTATTTCTGACTCCTGTGGCTAAAACTTCCAAAACTATGTTGAATAGTAGTGGTGAGAGTGGGCACCCTTGTCTTGTTCCTGACTTTAGGGAAAATGCTTTCAGTTTTTCACCATTGAGGATAATGTTTGCTGTGGGTTTATCATATATGGCTTTTATTATGTTGAAGTATATTCCTTCTATGCCTGCTTTCTGGAGCATTTTTTTTTTTTTTATCACAAATGGGTGTTGAATTTTATCAGAGGCTTTCTCTGCATCTATTGAGATAATCATATGGTTTTTGTCTTTCAATTGGTTAATGTGGTGTATCACATTGATTGATTTGTAAATATTGAATAATCTTTGCATCCTGGGATAAAGCCCACTTGGTCATGATGTATGATCTTTTAAATATGTTGTTGGATTCTGTTTGCTAGAATTTTGTTGAGGACTTTTGCATTAATGTTCATTAATGATATTGGCTATAGTTCCTTGGGTTTTTTTTTTGTGTGGCTTCTGTCTGGTTTTGGTATTAGGGTGATGGTAGTCTCATAGAATGAGTTTGGGAGTTTACCTTCCTCTGCAATCTTCTGGAAGAGTTTGAGAGGGATAGGTGTTAACTCGTCTCTAAATTTTTGGTAGAATTCATCTGTGAAGCCATCTGGTCCTGGGCTTTTGTCTGTTGGAAGATTTTTGATTACAGTTTTGATTTCTGTGCTTGTGATGGGTCTGTTAGGATTTTCTATTTCTTCCTGGTTCAGTTTTGGAAGGTTATACTTTTCCAAGAATTTGTGCATTTCTTCCAAGTTGTCCATTTTTGGGGCATATAGTTGCTGATAGTAGTCTCTTATGATCCTTTGTATTTCTTTGTTGTCTGTTGTGATTTCTCCATTTTCATTTCTAATGTTGTTGATTTGATTCTTCTCCCCCTTTTTTTCTTGATGAGTCTGGCTAATGGTTTGTCTATTTTATTTATCTTCTCAAAGAATCAGCTTTTATTTTTGTTGATTTTTGTTATAGTCTCCTTTGTTTCTTTTTCATTTATTTCTGCTCTAATTTTTATGATTTCTTTCCTTCTACTAACCCAGGGGTTCTTCGTTTCTTCTTTTTCTAGTTTCTTTAGGTGTAAAGTTAGGTTATTTATTTGATTTTTCTCTTATTTCTTGAGGTAAGCTTGTATTGCTATGAACCTTCCCCTAAGCACTGCTTTTACTGAATCCCATAGGTTTTGGGTTGTCATGTTTTCATTTTCATTTGTTTCTATGCGTATTTTGATTTCCTTTTTGATTTCTTCCCTGATTTGTTGGTTATTCAGAAGCATGTTGTTAGCCTCCACAGGTTTGTATTTTTAATAGTTTTCTTTCCCTGTAGTTGACATCTAATCTTACTGCATTGTGGTCAGAAAAGATGCTTGAAATGATTTCAGTTTTTTTGAATTTACCAAGGCTAGATTTATGATCCAGGATGTGATCTATCCTGGAGAATCTTCTATGTGCACTTGGGAAAAAGGTGAAATTCATTGTTTTGGGGTGAAATGTCCTATAGATATCAATTAGGTCTAACTGGACCATTGTATCATTTAAAGTTTGTGTTTTCTCGCTAATTTTCTGTTTGGTTGATCTATCCATAGGTATAAGTGGGGTATTACAGTCTCCCACTATTATTGTTACTGTTAATTTCCCCTTTCATACTTGTTAGCATTTGCCTTATGTATTGAGGTGCTCCTATGTTGGGTGAATATGTATTTATAATTGTTATATCTTCTTGGATTGATCCTTTGATCATTATGTAGTGTCCTCCTTTGTCTCTTTTCATGGTCTTTATTTCAAAGTCTATTTTATCTGATATGAGTATTGCGACTCCTGCTTTCTTCTGGTCTCTACTTGCATAAGATATCTTTTTCCAGCCCTTCACTTTCAGTCTGTATGTGTCCCTTGGTTTGAGGTGGGTGTCTTGTAGACAGCATATATAGGGGTCTTTTTTTTGCATCCATTCAACCAGTCTTTGTCTTTTGGTTGGGGCATTCAACCCATTTACATTTAAGGTAATTACTGATAAGTATGATCCTGTTGTCATTTACTTTATTGTTTTGGGTTTGAGTTTATAAACCTTTTCCGTGTTTCCTGTTTAGAGAAGATCCTTTAGCATTTGTTGAAGAGCTTGTTTGGTGGTGCTGAATTCTCTCAACTTTTGGTTATCTGTAAAGCTTTTGATTTCTCTCTCATATTTGAATGAGATCCTTGCTGGGTATAGTAGTCTGGGTTGTAGGTTTTTCTCTTTCATCACTATAAGTATGTCCTGAAATTCCCTTCTGGCCTGAAGAGTTTCTATTGAAAGATCAGCTGTTATCCTTATGGGGATCCCCTTGTGTGTTATCTGTTGCTTTTCCCTTGCTGCTTTTAATATTTGCTTTTTGTGTTTGATCTTCATTAGCTTGATGAATATGTGTCTTGGGTTGTTTTGCCTTGGGTTTATCCTGTTTGGGACTCTCTGGGTTTCTTGGACTTGGGTGGCTATTTCCTTCCCCATTTTAGGGAAGTTTCCAACTATTATCTCCTCAAGTATTTTCTCATGCCCTTTCTTTTTGTCTTCTTCCGGGATTCCTATGATTCGAATATTGGAGCATTTAACATTGTCCCAGAGGTCTCTGAGGTTGTCCTCATTTCTTTTACTTCTTTTTTCTTTTTTCCTCTCTGCTTCATTTATTTCCACCATTCTATCTTCCACCTCACTTATCCTATCTTCTGCCTCAGTTATTCTACTGTTGGTTCCTTCCAGAGTGCTGTTGATCTCATTTATTGTATTACTCATTATTGATTGACTCTTTTTTATTTCTTCTAGGTCCTTGTTAAACATTTCTTGCATCTTCTCAATCCTTGTCTCTAGTCTATTTATCTGTAACTCCATTTTGTTTTCAAGATTTTGGATCATCTGTACTATCATTGTTCCGAATTCTTTTTCAGGTACGCTCCCTGTCTCCTCTTTGGTTTGGTTTGGTGGGCATTTATCATGTTCCTTTACCTGCTGAATATTTCTCTGCCTTTTCATTTTGTTTAGATTGCTGTGTTTGGGGTGCCTTTTCTGTAGGTTGGAAGTTCGTGGATCCTCTTTGTTGTGGAGCCTGCTCCCTGTGAGTGGGATTGGACTAGTGGCTTGTCACAGTTTCCCGGTTAGAGGAGCTTGCGTCTGTTTTCTGGTGGGTGGAGCTGGATCTCTTCTCTCTCCTTTTGAAGAGAATGGACTGCCTTTCTGTGTGCC
The DNA here is from genome assembly GCF_019320065.1 of Cervus canadensis. NCBI lineage: Eukaryota > Metazoa > Chordata > Mammalia > Artiodactyla > Cervidae > Cervus > Cervus canadensis. The sequence continues at coordinate 28,541,420 of NC_057397.1, read as the reverse complement.
TGGTGTCCTCCACCAGTGTTCAGAAGTTGTTTTGTGGAAGTTTCTCAGCATTCAAATGATCTTTTGATGAATTTGTAGGGGAGAAAGTGGTCTCCCCATCCTATTCCTCCACCATCTTGGGACTGCGCCCCCCACCCCCCAGCTTGGGTTTTTTAAAAAAAATAGTTTATTAATTTATTTTGTCTGTGCTGGGTCTTCATTGCTGCTTGGGCTTTCCTCTAGTTGTGGCAAGCAGGGGCTACTCTCTAGCTGTGGTTCTAGGGCTTCTCATTGCAGTGGCTTCTTTTGTTTTGGAGCACAGGCTCTAGGCATGTGGGCTTCAGTAGTTGCAGCTCCCAGGCTCTAGAGCTCAGGCTCAATAGTTGTGGCACACTAGCTTAGTTGCTATGATACATGTGGGATCTCTGGAGATCTTGGATCAAACCTGTATCTCCAGCATTGGCAGGCAGATCCTCTACTACTGAGCCACCAGGGAAGCCCTGTTGATTGGGTTTTAATATCAAGCTACTCCTGGAAATAAGGAAAACCATGCACTGCCAGCTTCAAAACCCAGGCACAATGTGGAGGCCTTCTGAGCCTGAGTAGTGTGGTGGTTGGACGTTCATCTAGAATCCAACCTCACTCTGGAGTCCAGGTGTTTCCTTCTTCTCCTCAGCATGGCTGTGGTCCTGTCGAGCTCACGGTTTTGTAGTTCCTGCACTCCTAGCCTGATCATTTGTTGCTGCTCAACTAAAGTCCTGCTCAGTGTTTCTTCCAGTTCTTGAGTTCAGACCACCCCTGAAAAACCTAAGGTGGTCCACCCATTGTCCCTCCAGAGCAGAACTATCACAAGCAACACTTTTTGGCTGCTGGACTGCACGGTGACAAAACTAGGAGCTCACTGGCTTCTTCCCATCAACTTTCATCAGAGGGCAGGTTCATGTGGCTCCAGAAAGCAGGTCATGGAGCAGAAACTTCTGAGAAAAATCTCTGGGGGGTGGGGATTATGGGCAGAATCCTATGTCCTCAAATTCATATGTTGAAACCCTAACTCCCGACACCTCAGAATGGGACTCCCTTTGGAGACAGGGCCTTAAAAAAGATAATTAAGTTAAAATGAGGTGATTAGGGTGGGTCCTAACTCAGTATGATGGGTGTCCTTATAAGAAGAGGAACTGTGGACACAAACGTGCCCCAAGAAGAAAGACCATGTGAAGACACAGGGAGAAGGTAGCTGTTGACACACCAAGGGGAGAGGCCTCAGAAGACGTCCACCCTGCTGACACCTTAATCTCAGACTTCCTGCCTCCAGAATTTTGAGAAAATAAATTCCTAAGTGGCACTTGTTGAAGCAGCCTTAGTAAGCTAATATGGGGCTTCCAAGGTGGCTCAGCGGTAAAGAATCTGCCTACGTGCAGGAGACTTGGATTTGATCTCTGGGTCAGGAAGGTCCCCTGGAAAAGGAAATGGCAACCTACTCCAGCATTCTTGCCTGGAGAATCCCATGGACAGAGGAGCCTGGTGGGTTACAGTCTATGGGGTCCCAAAAGAGTCAGACAGGACTGAGCGACTAGACATCAGCAGTGAGCTAACACAGGGTGGCAAGCAATGTGGGGCAGAATGATGCTGTGAAAAGAGCTTTGCGTGGAAAGCTTGGCAATGAAATGTTTATGGTGATTCTTCCACCAGGCGGGACCTTAGGCAAGTCTCCTCATGTCTTGAAGCCTCAGTTTCCTCAACCATAAAATAATTAGATGAGTTGAGCCTGTGACTTGCAAGCCCCCTAAATGACCCCATTGGAGGTCTCCTCTGTCCTGCTTCTCAAATTTCATCTTGAGCTGTGAAGGCAAGGGGTCTGGGGAGGACAGGCCCCAGGGGACTTCATTCACTGCTCACTCATCATCCTGTCACAGTGTACAGTTTCCTTTTCACAGCTACTTTCCTATTTGTGCCTACATTCCTCTGAAACTAGGGGAATACCTGCCTGGAGACATAATTAGCCTAATTCCCCCACTGGCAGGAGGGTGACTGCAGGCGGGTGATGCTGTGCAGGTGTGACTGACCGAATTTGAAAATAACATTCGGTCGTGAGTTCCAGCCTCTCAAACAGGCAGGACCAGGTGACTCCTGCTCTTCTTCCTCCTTCTCTGTCCTCCTTTCTGTCCTCACGAAGCCCAGAGGCTCTGCTTCCAGTATCTGGCCTTGTGCCTGCTGGCCTGATGATAGGAAAAGGCCAGCTTTGCTTGGTTCAGGAGGGCCACCTGACCTCATTGCTGAATACAGGGGCACCCTGAGAAACTGCTCACCTCTGGGGGTGCCTCACTCCATCTTTTGTGAGCCAGTGACTAACTAGGATGGTAAAATACCAGCGTGGAGGAAAGCACTGCCTAGGGATTTGGGTCTGAAAGGGAGAGTTTTATTCTTGTTTTAAAAATTAATTTTTTAAACAATAGGTACTTGTTATTTATTTTATTTTATATTTACTGGGGTATAGTTACTTTGTAGTGTTGTGTTAGTTTCTGCTATACAATGAGATAAACCAGCCGACTGTATACATATGTCCCCTCCCTCTTGAGCCTCCTCTCCCCACCCATATCCCACCCACGTAGGTCATCACAGACCACTGAGCTGAGTTCCCTGTACTGTGTAGCAGCTTCCACCAGCTACCTACTTTACACGTGGTAGTGTATTTATATCAAACCTAATCTCCCAGTTCATCCCACCCTCCCCTCCCTTCACTGTGTCCATACATCCGTTCTCTATGTCTGCATTTTTATTCCTGCAAATAAGTTCATCAGTACCATTTTTCTAGATCCCATATCTATGCATTAATGTATGATATTTGCTTTTCTCTTTCTTTCTTCACTATGTATGGTAGACTTTAGGTCCATTCACAAATGGACTCAGTTTTGTTTCTTTTTATGACTGAATAATACTCCATTGTATATATGTACCAGGTCTTCTTTATCCATTCCCCTGTTGATGAACATGTAGGTTGCTTCCATGTCTTGGCTATTGTAAATAATACTGCAGTGAACATTGCTGTACATGTGGTTTTTTGAATTATGGTTTTCTCAGGATATATGCCCAGTAATGGGATTGTTGGGTCATATGGTAGTTTTATTTTTAGTTTTTTAAGGAACCTCCATACTGTTCTCCATAGTACTGTATCAATTTGCATTCTCATCTACAGTGCAAGAGGGTTCCCTTTTCTTTCCAAATCCTCTCTAGCATTTATTGGCTGTTGATTTTTTTTGTTGATGGCCATTCTGACCATGGTTATCTGTTTTGTATTTAGAATGTACATGTCTACTCCAAGCCCCCAGTCAAAGAGAGTTTTATTCTTATGCTAGGCTTTTCCTATTGTTCCCTGTCCCTGCCAACCTGGTGCCCTGAGGTCCTGGCTCCAGTGGTTGGACCCTCGTCCCATGTCACTAGATGGTCATTGCTGCCACTGCTGCTTTGTGGGGAGAAGAAGGAAGAATGTTCCCTTACTCTACCTTATTTGAGAATGTCATGGGTTGAACTGTGACCCTATCCCATTCACATGTTGAAATTTTCACCCTTTAGGATCTCAGATTATGACCGTATCTGGAAATAGGGTCATTGCAGGTGTGATTAGTTAAGATGAGGCCATACTGGAGTAAGGTGGGCCCATAATCTGACTAATGTCCTTATAAAAAGAATACCTCTGAAGAGAAAAAGACACATATAGAAAGAAAATTATGGGGAGAAATAAGAAGAACATCATCTGCAAGGAATGTCTGGGATGGATAGGGACTTCCCTGGTGGTCCAGTGGCTAAGACTCTGCTTTCCCAATGCAGGGGCCCCAGTTTCGATCCCTGAGGTTGGGGCACTAGATCCCACATGCTGCAACTAAGACCTGGCACAGCCAAGGAAATAAATAAATAAATAAAAGATGGCTAGCAAACCACCAGTCTGGGGGAGAGTCGCGGAACACAGTCTACCTCACAGCCTTCAGGAGGAACCAAACCTGCCGCCATCTTGATTTTACAATTCCAGCCTCCAGAACTGAGAGACAATACATTTCTGTTGTTACAGCCTCCAAGCATGTGGTACTTGGTATGGCAGTCCCAGCAAATGAATACAGAGGGAGTCCTTGGGACATGCACTCTCCTCAGGACTCATGATACTTTCACTATATGCTTTTACGTTATGGTCTGTATGCACAAGTACTGAAGATCGATTGGCTGAAAGTAACTGGCTGTGACCCATCCCAGCTGCTCCACAGCAGTCTCCAGTCCCACCCCGAGTCACCCCCTGAGTGTTTCCAGCTCTCCTCCAAGTACCCGCCACCCTCTGGAGGTGCAGGGTGTCCTACTCACATACATGGCCTGAGCACACGGATGCTGTTGCAAGTTACATCTTATTGTTCAATTTCTTATCTTTGGGAGTTCAGCAGGGGCTTCAACTTCTCTGGAAAGCCTTCCCTGACTCCCCGTCCCCATAAGATCTGGGCTGTCCCAGAACCTCAACTATTCCTCTCACAGCACTTAGCACACTACCCCTTAATTGTCGGCATCCTTGTCTGCCTCTCCTTCTGGGTTCTGAGTCCAGAAACTGTGTCTTGATCCCTTTTGTGTCTCCAGAGCTGAGTAGAATATCCAACAGTGCATCCACCCTCTGTGAGTATCTGCGGCATGAAGGAACCCATGAATGACTAAATTAACGTTCAGCCCTGGGCCCGAAAGCTGCACCACTGCCGGGAGAGGATGTAGCTCGTCAAGTAACGCTGCTTCTGGTGCCTGAAGAACTCAAAACAGCTTTGATTCAAAATGTTGGCAAAATAGACTGCCTCCACTATTTTGACTTTTTTGGAAATGAATTGATGAGGTAATACATTTTGAAGCCATGCCACAGAAATATACCATGCTGTGCTTTTGAAAGTGAAGCACGGCAGCGAGGTGGTGTTTCTGGCTTATGTCCTTGTCAGAGTTAAAAGGAACTTTATTTACTCCTCTCAGCCTATAACTGCAGACCCAGAACTGGCCTTCCTCTTGGGAGACTGGTGTCTCTTCCTTCATAGGTGGCACAGGAAAAGAAAGTTGGCACATTAAAATATGTAACCTGCTAGAAGGCTGCAGTCAGCCAGGCTATCCCGGGCTATACCAATGTGTGTGTGCACTCAGTCGCTCAGTCGTGTCTGACTTTTTGCAACCCTGTGGACTGTAGACTGCCAGGAACCTCTGTCCATGGGATTCTCCAGGCAAGAACACTGGAGTGGGTTGCCATACCCTCCTCCAGGGGATCTTCCCGACCCATGGATCAAACCTACATCTCTGTGTCTCCTGCGTTGGCAAGCAGATTCTTTACCACTAGCACCACCTGGGAAGCCTGGCTATTGCAATACTCCTCCAATATTTATGAATACTTCCTAAAATGATCTGCATGCTTGATTGTGAAGTTGAGTGTAGAGTCTTCCAGGTTCTGGAGCACTAAGCTACAACTGTACTTGTGAAGAGGCCCAGCTGAAAACAATGACCTGAATTCTCTGGGTGTGAGTATTAATGTATGCAGCTTCTCAAAGCTAACTAGTCACCCAGTGAACATGTGACGTGATATATTCCAGGCCAGGCTGGCTTTTTGCTCTGTAGTCTTGCATTGTTAATGTGTGTTTTTCACTCTTGCATATTTAATTGCATTTATAAATATACTTAAAAAAGTCTCTCCCTAGGAGATAAGGCAGTGAGGACAGTGTGAAGCGTGTACCCCATGTCACCCTCCTCCATCTGTGGAGGCTTCACTGATTGATAAGAGCATCCTTTGTGCCGTGTCTAAGTGCCATCTCAGAGTTTCCTACATAGAACTTTCAGCAGTCACTGTCCTTTGTCAGAGATCAAAGCTTCCAGCCTACCTGAGCTCAGGTATTGTTCAACCTCAGTAAGTAAAATGAATAAAGTTAAGGAAAATAGTTTTGTTTGCAACTCAACATTTAAAATAGGTTACTACGGGACTTCCCTAGTGGTCTAGAGGTTAAGACTTTGCCTTCTAATGCAGGGGGTGCAGATTTGATCCTTGATCGGGGAGCTGAGATCCCACATGCCTCGAGGCCAAGAAACCAAAACATAAAACAGGAACAATATTGCAACAAATTCAATAAAGACTTTAAAATTGGTCCATATTAAAAAAAAAATTAGGTCACTAAACTTTCTCTAGAAGACCAGTTTGTAGTATTTTAGGCTTTAGAGGCCATGTATCATCTCTCTTGCAGAGTCTTATTTGTTTCTGTTTACTTTTTTCTTTTGTTTTTTGAATTTTTGAAAACAGCTACAATTAACTCTTGAACAATGTGGGTTTTAATGTGTGAGTCTACTCGTAACACAGATTTTTTTCAGTAGCAAATACTATAATCCTGCACAATCTGTGGTTGGTTGAATCCATAGTCAGTTGAATCCTTAGATGTGAGACCAGGGGTCAGGAGGGCCAACTCTTAAGTTAAAAGGGACTTTTCAACTGTATGGGGGTTCAGTGTGCCTAACCCCTGTGTTATTCAAGGGTCAACTGTATTTTCTTGTTGTTTGTTGTTGTTGTTCAGTTGCTAAGTCATGTCTGACTCTTCTTAACCTCATGGGCTACAGCACACCAGGCTCCCCTGTCTTCCACTATCTCCTGGAGTTTGCTCAAATTCATGTCCATTGAGTCGATGATACTATCTAATCATCTCATCCTCTGCTGCCCCCTTCTCCTTTTGCCTTCGGTCTTTCCCAGTATCAGGGTCTTTTTCAATGAGTCGACTCTTGTATTTAAACTATAAAAACCAGTCTGAGCTCCTGAGCCATATAGAAATGGACTCAGGGCTATATTGGGCCCACTCTCCATCGTTGGCTGACCCCTAATATAAAACATTGTATTTTTAAAGTGTGTAAGGTAAATTGTAGCATTTACCATGGAAACCTTTGGTAGATATAATACTTTCTTAAAAAATAAATTGTTTTAATTAGTTTTTATTGGAGTAGAGTTGCTTTACAATGCTGTGTTAGTTTCTGCTTACAGCGACCTGAATCAGCCATCTGTATACATGTGTCCTTTTTTGGGTTTCCTTCCCATTTAGGTCGCCACAGAGTGTTGATCAGAGTTCCATGAGCTATACAGTGAGTTCTCATTAGTTATTGGTAGATATAATTCTAAGGAGGCCTGGGGTACCTGTTTCATGTGCAGGCTTATATAAAATTATGAAATTCTATCATGTGAACTTCATGTTACCGAAATACTGAAAATCTGATACTTGTGTAAACAGGGCATGAATCATATGTTCTTACTGAGTTTTTCAAGTTTGCAGTTGAGGAAGTGCATAATTATCCCCAGATCTGACTGCACAGATGTAACTTTTCAATCTTGTTTTGTCTGAACCTGTTGAGTAGATGGAATTTGGAAGTCCAGGCTTGGGTGTAGACATCCATGAATGTTTGTTACATCAAAAATCATCTTTTAGTGGGTGCAAGTTGAAGTTGTTGTGAAGTGACTGATGTTCTAGAAAAATCTGTCTGCCCTGAATAGGAGATTTGACTTTGAGCTGAGAAGCTTTAGGAATTTGCATTTGATTCAGGAATAATGTCCTTGGCGTTCCCTTCATACAGCTACTCTTTTATCTCCTGGTTGCCATGAAACTTGAGAAAGTCACTGTACATGACTGCGTGTCTGTCTCTCATCTGGTATCACTTTCCTTTGTTTTCTGAAGGGAACTTTGGCTCTTTGCTTTTTAATCTGTAGAACCCGGTGATTTCCAGACTCAGTGCTGTGTTTCCATGCATGTGTGGCTTTTTCCCCCCTCAAGTCACTCTTTGTAGATAAGCTGCAACCAATGTGAAGATGAGAGATGAATAAAAACATATTGGTGAAAAAGAGTGCAAACACAGTTGCATTGATCTGAATGGCTCTACAAACCAGAATAAACCTGCAACTCTCTTTGTAGAGCATAACGCCATTAAACTAGGGCTGTTACTCAGAATAATTTTCAGGAATGCAAAATTGGCAACTTGCCCCACGTTGTCAACTTGTGAATCTTACAAACATATTGGATTATTATTGTCAGTCTTCACTGAAGCATATGCCTTGTTAGGTGTGGATAGTCCAAGAAGGTGTGTGAAACCTCTCTGGGCTCATGTATGCAGTATTATGGCCTCGTGGAACAAAATGCACTGAGCTTCTGATAGATCCAATTTATCCCTCACTTGTATTGCTTTTCTTTTTTGTTTCCTGCTCCTCTCTGGGAATATACAAAAGTGGAGAGTTTTATATAGATATAGATACCTATCTACAACTGTCTGTCTATAGATGTCTTTCTGTCTTTATCTACAGATATTTATCTATGTCTAGAATTGATGGTTTCAAATTATGGTGTTGGAGAAGACTCTTGAGAGTCCCTGGGAATGCAAGGAGATCAAACCAGTCAATCCTAAAGGAAATCAACCCTGAATATTCATTGCAAGAACTGATGCTGAAGTTCCAATTCTTTGGTCACCACTGATGTGAAGAGCTGACTTATTGGAAAAGACCTGATACTGGGAAAGATTGAAGGCAAAAGAAGAAGCAGGCAACAGAGGATGAGATGGTTAGATAGAATCACCAACTCAGTGGACATGAATTTGAGCAAACTCCAGGAGATAGTGGAGGACAGAGGAGCCTGGTGTGCTGTAGTCCTTTGCACACTCCTTGGTGCAAAGAGTTGGACACAACTTAGCGACTGAACAACAGTGATGTATCCATACTATTTCTAGATATTTAGGTGTAGAGATATATGAAATCCAGGTGTGTAATGCAATATAAGCCATTTATGTTTGTCTGTCCTCTCTCTGATCGTCTATGTAGAGGACAGACATTAATTACCATACAAGGATATAGTTTCATTGGCAGAGGAAGTTCTTGGCACATAGTAAGCCCTAATATCATTATATTAGACTCCATGAGAAGACCATGGTTCAACTCCTGGCTCTACTCTTCACTAGTAGTATGGTGTAAATTTTTTCTTGAGACAAATTTTTTATCTGTAAAATAAAGCAAATGATAATCATAACTAATTTATAGGGAGGTTGCTCTGATTAAATGAGAAGCTATATTTGAGAGAAGTTCCTCATACCACGTAGAGAGTTATAGAAATGTTAATTAATTTAATTTAAACATACATTGGCAATATTTCTCCCCTCTGGCATCTTGCCCGGCCACTGTTCCAGGCCCCAGAGATCCGTGCTGGCTGTTTCTACAAGACAGCGTCGCAGAGGAAGCCTGTGCTGGTAGCTGAGTCCCCCACTTCCATCTGGATGCCTTTGGCACCATGCAGACATTGTTTCAGCGCTGAAGTCACTATGTAAGCTGATCTTTTGTAAAAGCTCCCACACTAGGTGAGGGGCTTCCCAGGTGGCTCAGTGGTAAAGAATCCACCTGCAGTGCAGGAGATGCAGGTAACGCAGGTTTGATCCCTAGGTCGGCAAGATCCCCTGGAGGAGGACATGGCAACCCACCCCAGTGTTCTTGCCTGGAGAATCCCCATGGATGGAGGAGCCTGGTGGGCTACAGTCCACGGGGTCACAAAGAGTCAGACGTGACTGAGCAACTGAGTGCACACACATACATACATACACACACACACATGCTAGGATTGAGCTGCGTGTAGTCTGTGCTCATTGTTCAGGTTCTTGTCCTCTAGAAGCTTACCTTTTAAGACTTCCTGACCCACCCACCCATCACAGATAATGCTATGGGGGCTCTCTAATCTTCAGGAATACACCACTGTTCTCCTCCATGGGATTTGTGTCTTCAAACATCCTGACCAAAAGGCATTGGGAAAATTCAGCTATCAAATAACAATGCTTCAGAAGTTAAAAAAAAAAAAAAAACAACTATGGAATATTCTATAATAAAGAAGTTACTATTTATATGTGATAAGTACTTCATGGTAATGGTATGAGTGATACTATTGGAGGAAGGGGTTTGAGTCATTAAGACCAGGCCACCTAAGAATCCCAGAATCATAGGATTGAAACCGGGTGGCAGGCAGAATTCAGGGTCAGGCATCTAACTTCATTCAAAACATGGAACTCTTACTCTTGTGAGAAATAAACGAATGCTGGGAAAGAGTGAAGTTCAGGTACGCAGTACTAGTGCAGGGATTTATGTATGTGCATGGTATGCTCAGTTGTGTCTGGCTCTTTGCGACTGCATGGACTATATTTAGCCCAGCAGGCTCCTCTATCCATGGGATTCTCCAGGCAAGATATTGGGTTGGGTTGCCATTTCCTCCTCTAGGGAATATTCCCTACTCAGAAATCAAACCCAGGTCTCCTGCATTGGCAGGCTGATTCTTTACCACTAACACCACCTGGGAAACCCTACAGGGTCTTGTGTGCTGCTGCTGCTAAGTCGCTTCAGTCGTGTCTGACTCTGTGCAACCCCATAGATGGCAGCCCACCAGGCTCCACCATCCCTGGGATTCTCCAGGCAAGGACACTGGAGTGGGCAGGGTCTTGTGTAGTCAGGACTAATTGTTGATTTTAAATAGAAGATTGGAAGTTGCCTGACTGCCCCAAGTCAGGAACATCATACCCTAGACTCAGGTGGTCCTGGCTCTCCACCCAGATTTCCCTCCTCCTGTTTCTCAGGTCGTCTGCTCCATTCATTGTACAGAAGAACCAATCCTTTTCTCAGACCGTAGCCAGCGAACCCGTAGAGACATGATTGTGGAGCTGGGAGACCTGGGTCTTTGCTCTGCATTGGGACCAACTAGGAGTGTGGTTCTGAGCCTCTGGGCTCTGGTTTCCTCATCTGTGTGAAGAGGGGATTGAGTTGGTTGTCTCCTGGAGTTCCTTCTTGATTACATTTCTCTACCATAGCTGTGTTGACTAGGTAGGATGGCTAAGTTCAATTTTCAGTCTTATTGCCCAGAAAAGCTTATAATGCAGGCAAATAGGTATGAACTTTTCTGTGTATTCAGGCCCCCTCTCCCATCCTTAGATATATAAGTAAGGTTGGTAGTTTATTGTTTTTTGTTTCCATTTACCTGCAAAGTGTGCAAGTGTCCACATGATGATACCAATATAGGGGGCAAATCTTGATGAAGGTGAACAAGGAGAGTGGAAAAAGCTGGCTTAAAACTAAGATCACAGCATCCAGTCCTATTACTTTATGTCAAGTAGATGGTGAATAAATGGAAACAGTGACAGACTTTATTTTCTTAGGCTCCAAAATCACTGCGTAGTGTGACTGCAGCCATGAGATTAAAGGATGCTTGCTCCTTTGAAGAAAAGCTATGACAAACCTAGACAGCATATAAAAAAGGAGAGACATCACTTTGCTGACAAAAGTCTGTCTAATCAGAGCTATGGTTTTTCCAGTAGTCATGTATGGATGTGCGAGTTGGACCATAAAGAAGGCTGAGCACTGAAGAATTGATGCTTTTGAACTGTTGTGTTGGAGAAGACTCTTGAGAGTCCCTTGGACTGCAAGGAGATCCAACCAGTCAATCCTAAAGGAAATCAACCCAGAATATTCATTAGAAGGACTGATCCTGAAGCTGAAGCTCCATACTTTGGCCACCTGATATGAAGCTGACATGGGAAAAGACCCTGATGCTGGGAAAGATTGAGGGCAGGAGGATAAAGGGCTGACAGAGCATGAGATGGTTGGATGGCATCACTGACTCAATGAACATGAATTTGAACAAACTCCGGGAGATGGTGAAGGACAGGGGAGCCTGGAGTACTACAGTCCATGGGGTCACAAAGAGTTGGACACAACTAACAATAACAACAAACAAACAAATGTACATCACTGTGATAACTGTCAGTTGAACAAAATAATCTGGTTCCTATCTTCATGGAAGTGAGAGTTCAGTGGGACAGCAATAAATGAACGTGGAAACAAAGAAAGTATATATAATTTAAAATTGTGTAAATTACTGTAAAGGAAAAGAACAGAGTACAATAATGAAGAAAACCTCATTTAGATGGGATTATAGAAATGACCTCTCCTTGGAGGTAACATTTAAACTGTGGGAGCAGTGACATTTTGGTTGAGAACTAAAAGGTGAAATGGAGAGAGCCGAGATAATCCAGGAGTAAGCACATTGGTACATTTGGAGAACTTGGTGATTCAAAGAAATTAGGGCTCATTGGTGGGCTGTAGCATGATGAGTAAGCAAGGCAGAGGAGAAGATGAGAGGCACTTAAGATGTAACAGGAGACAAGTTATCCAGGGTAGGGGCCATGGAAGGCATTTACATGTTATCTAAAATATAACCGGAAGCCACTACAGTTTTAACCAGGGGTATAATGTAATTTGGGGCTTCCCAGATGGTGCTAGAACCCGCCTGCCAACTCAGGAGAGATGCAGGTTCAATCTCTGCATTGGGAAGATCGCCGGGAGGAGAGCATGGCCACCCCCTCCAGTATTCTTGCCTGGAGAATCCCATGGACAGAGGAGCCCGGCAGACTACAGTCCATAGCGTCGCAAAGCATCAGACATGACTCATGCCACTTAGCACTCACTCATACATGTCATGTAACTTACTTCAAACTTTTGTGTAGAGAATGAATTAGAGGGGGGAAATAGTGAAATAGAAGACAAGATAAAAGACTATTGGGGGACTTCAGAGAAGTTTGAACCATAGTGGTTGCACTGGGGAAACTGTGATTAAGAATTGACAAAGAGCGGATGATATATTTGATGTAGAGAGGGAGAATTAGAATCAAGGATGATTCTCTATGGGTCTTTGATATTAATGTGCAGTGAAGACCATTTGCTAAAGGTAAAAAGACTAGAGGAGGAATGAATTTGGTTGATGTGAGGATCAAGATTTTAATTTTGGACATGTTTGAGGTGCATGTGAGATATCTGAGTTCACTCTTCAAGGAAGTCTTTAGATATACGTGCATGGAGTTCAAAGGAGAGGTTTGAACTAGAGGTTTATATTTGGGCATCATTGGCATATATGTGCTTGAAGCCTTGGGACATATATGTGGTTGAAGCCATGGGAATTACCAAGGGAGAATATATATAAAGCTGGAAGTACCTAGGGCTGAGACATGCAGCAGAAAAGAAGATGACACATGGAGGCAAAAAATAACGAATGAAAATTAGAAAGATGGAAGGTTTGTTGTCATAGGAGCCAAGACTAGAGAACTGTTCAAAGGAGGGTGTGGTTAAGTTTATTAAGTAATGTTGAAAACTGAGTAAGGGGACAGAAAACATTCCACAATATTTGGCAGCATGCGTGTTATTAATGACCCTAACAAGAGTAATATCAGAGCATGATATGGACAAGAATCAAATTGGAGTGAGTAGAAGAATGAGAGGGAATTCTTTTAGTAAGACAATGGACCAAAGTCATCATAAAAGTTTGCTGCTGAAAACATGTATATATACTGAATAGACTACAACAATACTAATTTATACATATGACTGAACTTTCAGTAAATGGAAATTCCCCAAGTTCTGGAAATTCATATGAGAAATAAAGTGAAGAAATGTGCATGTGAGCTAATTTGGGGCTATTCTGGGAGAAGTTGTCCAGCTTCATCATCTTGGGGTTTGGGTTTTAATAGTCCTATAGAAACGAAAGATGAGACTTTCAGACTACTTGACGTGAGGAGTCAGAACCTAAGGTATTTGCATAAAGCTCAGATTGTACCATCAGTGAGATCATTATCATCATCATCCTAAGAATTTAAAATCCTGAAACTGAACTTCATGAAGAGTTGGGGTTTACAGTTATATTGTTAGATACAGTATACTTTTAGATACTATTAGAAACTTTTAAGCTAAGAATTCAGTTTGAAATTTGCTTTTAGGATGAAACAAGCATTAAACTCTGGAGGGACATTTCCTTAACCCATATCACAGAATTTCCATGGATAAAGACTTAGTATAGATGGGCTCATAGCCTGAAATTACATAGTTCAGTTCAGTCACTCAGTTGTGTCTGACTCTTTGTGACCCCATGGACTGCAACACACCAGACTTCCCTGTCCATCATCAACTTCTGGAGCTTGCTCAAACCCATGTCCATCGAGTTGGTGATGCCATCCAACCATCTCATCCTCAGTCGGCCCCTTCTCTTCCTGTCTTCAATCTTTCACAGCATCGGGGTCTTTTCCCATGAGTCGGCTCTTTGCATCAGGTGGCCAAAGTATTGGAACTTCAACTTCAGCATCAGTCCTTCCAGTGAATATTCAGGACTGATTTCCTTTAGGATTGACTGGTTGGATCTTTTTGCAGTCCAAGGGACTCTCAAGAGTCTTCTCCAACACCACAGTTCAAAAGCATCAATTCTTCAGCGCTCAGCCTTCTTTATGGTCCAACTCTCACATCCATACATGGCTACCAGAAAAACCATAATTTTGACTAGATGGACCTTTGTCTGCAAAGTAATGTCTCTGCTTTTTAATATGCTGTCTACCTTGGCTATAGCTTTTCTTTAAAGGAGCAACCGTCTTTTAATTTCATGGCTGCAGTAACCATCTGCAGTGATTTTGTAGCCCCCCAAAATAAAGTCTTTCACTGTTTGCTTTGTTTCCCCATCTATTTGCTATGAAGTGATGGGACTGGATGCCATGATCTTAGTGTTCTGAATCTTGAGTTTTAAGCCAGCTTTTTCACTCTCCTCTTTCATCAAGAGGCTCTTTAGTTCCTCTTTGCTTTCTGCCATAAGGGTGGTGTCATCTGCATATCTGAGGTTATTGCTATTTCTCCCGGCAGTCTTGATTCCAGCTTGTGCTTCGTCCAGCCCAGAATTTCACGTGATGTACTCTGCATATAAGTTAAATAAACAGAGTGACAATATACAGCCTTGACATACTCCTTTCCCTATTTGGAAACAGTCCGTTTTACCATGTCTGGTTCTAACTGTTGCTTCCTGACCTGCATACAGATTTCTCAGGAGGCAGGTAGGGTGGTCTGGTATTCTCATCTCTTTCAGAGTTTTCTACAGTTTGTTATGATCCACACAGTCAAAGGGTTTGGCATAGTCAATAAAGCAGAAGATGTTTTTCTGAAACTCTCTTGCTTTTTCTATGATCCAATGGATGTTGGCAATTTGATCTCTGGTTCTTCTGCCTTTTCTAAATCCTCTGGAAGTTCTTGGTTCACGTACTGTTTAAGCCTTGCTTGGAGAATTTTGAGCATTACTTTACTAGCATGTGAGATGAGTGCAATTGTGAGGCAGTTTGAGGGTTCTTTGGCATTGCCTTTCTTAGGGATTGGAATGAAAACTGACCTTTTCCAGTCCCGTGGCCACTGCTGAGTTTTCAAAATTTGCTGGCATATTGAGTGCAGCACTTTCACAGCATCATCTTTTATGATTTGAAATAGCTCAACTGGAATTCCATCACCTCCACTAGCTTTGTTCGTAGTGATGCTTCCTAAGGCCCACTTGACTTTGCATTCCAGGATGCCTGGCTCTAAGGTGAGTGATCACAGCATCATGGTTATCTGGGTCATTAAGATCTTTTTCGTATAGTTCCTCTGTGTATTCTTGCCACTCCTTTTTAATATCTCTGTTTCTGTTAGGTCTATACTGTTTCTTTCCTTTATTATGCCCATCTTTGTATGAAATGTTCCCTTGGTATCTCTAATTTTCTTGAAGAGATCTCTAGTGCTTCCTATTCTATTGTTTAGATAACACAT
Source organism: Cervus canadensis (assembly GCF_019320065.1). Taxonomy (NCBI): domain Eukaryota; kingdom Metazoa; phylum Chordata; class Mammalia; order Artiodactyla; family Cervidae; genus Cervus; species Cervus canadensis. The sequence continues at coordinate 28,525,804 of NC_057397.1, read as the reverse complement.
ATGGAAATAATCCCTCATGATCAAGAGTCCACCAACATACATGCACACACTCATTATATAAACAGGAAGATTAAAGTCTTAAGAGAGTAGAATAATCTGATGGAGACTGTATATTTATTATAATTAAAACTATAAAAGAAGGAACAAAAAACTTAAGACTATAATGATGTGAGAAATAAACAGATACGAAGAAAATCAAACAGAATTTATGAAAGGCAAGTTAGTCTGTTAAAGACTCAATTGTTGGCTTTCTGGTTGGTTTGCATGTGCAAATGGGAAGCTCTGTGTTGTATGTAGACATAATTGAGACACTGTACTTGTTCTCATGGAGCTTATCGTCTTGTGGGGGATGACTGGCATGATTGAAATCACCAGAGAAACAAAGCAAGTAGTTAATACATTGAAAAGTTATTAGAATAACTAAATATAATTGAAGGAAAAAAACTAGCAAGCTAAAAGAAATATCTGAACTAGAAAATGAAATAATTCAGTCACCCAGAATATAGCATAAAGACACAAATATATACAAATGTGAAAATATTGAGGATAAAATCAGAAAGATCATCATATACTTGGAGTTCCAGAAAAGGAAGCTAAAAGAGAAGTGGCAATATTCAAAAAGACAATGGCTGAGAATTTTCCAAAACTAATAATATATGGACATGAAGCTACCAATTCAAGAAGCAACATCTTCCAAACAAGACAAATAAAAATACATCCACAGAAATAGATCAGACTGACTTTGCAGAACACTAAAGACAAAGAGAAAATTGCAAAAGTAGCCAGAGAGAAAAGACAACTTTTCTAAAAATGAGGAAAAGTTACACTGACAGTATATTTCTAATTAGTAACAGTATAATGCAGAAGACAATGAAATATCACCTTCAAAACACTGTTAGCAAAAGTGAAAGTTGCTCAATTGTGTCTGACTCTTTGTGACCTCATGGACTATGCAGTCCATGGAATTCCCCAAGCCAAAATACTGGAGTGGGTAGCCATTCCCTTCTCCAGGGGATCTTCCCAACCCAGGGATCAAATCCAAGTCTCCCACCTTGCAGGTGGATTCTTTACCAGCTGAGCCACCAGGGAAGCTGAAAATACTGTTAAAAAAGTATCAACTTAGAATTTGACACATACCTATAATATATACCAAGATTGAGGGTAAGATAAAAGTGTCTTTAGTAAGGCTAAGATCTAAAACCTAAGAAAAAACTTCCCAAATGCCTAGTTGACTCTCAGACATGCATATAATTGAGAGACTCCTCAAATGCCCAGAGGTAAAGCACACGTAGATTATAGAGGTCCATCCTTGAACAGAAAACTTGCTTGAACGAAAAGTATCCTTGGAAGAAAAGCTATTACCAAGCTAGACAGCATATTAAAAAGCAGAGACATTACTTTGCTGACAAAAGTCCATCTAGTCAAAGCTATGTTTCTTCCAGTAGTCATGTATGGATGTGAGAGTTGGACTATAAAGAAAGCTGAGCACTGAAGAATTGATGCTTTTGAACTATGGTGTTGGAGAAGACTCTTGAGAGTCCCTTGGATTGCAAGGAGAGCAAATCAGTCAATCCTAAAGAAAATTAGTCCTGAATATTCACTGGAAGGACTGATGCTGAAGCTGAAACTCCAATACTTTTGCCACCTGATGCAAAGAACTGACTTATTGGAAAAGACCCTCATGCTGTGAAAGATTGAAGGCAGGAGGAGAAGGGGCCAACAGAGAATGAGATGGTTGGATGTCATCACCGACTCAATGGACATGAGTTTGAGTAAGCTCCAGGAGTTGGTGATGGACAGGGAAGCATGGCATGCTGCAGCCCATAGGGTTGCAAAGAGTCGGACACAACTGAGCAACTGAAATTAACTGATCCTTGAATGACAAGATGCTCACGGTCAGGGTGGGACTTTGCTTAGAGTTTGACAGATGAGTTCCTTAACCAGCACAAGGCTGATGCTGCGTATGTGCTATGTCTGGTTCTTTGTAACCCCATGGACTGTAGCCTCCCAGGCTCCTCTGTCCATGGGATTCTCCAGGCATGAATACTGGAGCGAGTTCTCATTTTCTTCTCTAGGGGATCTTCCTGACCCAGAGATTGAACCTGCATCTCCTGCATATATTTCATCCCAAATCCTTGACTGATCACTAAATTCCTCAGGAGGAGGGGAGATTCCTAGAGGGCCAGGCTAAAAATCAGAAGCTGAAAGGGAAAAACCTAAGCAGAGACATCAGTGGTTGTACACCATAGGTGAGACAGATTCTTCATTTAGAGTCCAGGAATTAATTGTCAGTTGTCAGTAGAACAGAACAAAATCCATAGTCTTCCCACAATATATTATGTACAGTTTTGAGTTTGACCAAATTTCTTAAGACATTCAATGAAGTAGGAACTTGTGAGCCTTACTCAAGGGGAAAAAGTACAGTTAATACACAGTCTCAGTGCATCCAGATATTGGATTTAGCAGATGAAACCTTCGAAGCAAATCTTATATTTAAAGAAACAGATTAAAATATGTTCAAAGAACTAAAGCAAAACCTAATAAAATGAGAGAATCAACAGGAAATCACAATGACAAAATTAAAATTGTGAAAAGAACCAACTGAAAATTTTAGAGCTGAAAACTATGTTAACTGAAATGAAAAATCCACAAGATGGGCTGAAAAATGTATTTGAATTGCTATAGAAAAGGATCAATAAACTTGAAGATAGTTTAATAGAAATTACCCAATCCAAAAATTAAAGAGAAAAAATGTAAAGAAAAATGAACAGTCTCAAGAACTAAGAGGTGATATTAATAATTCCAGCATATATGCTGTTGGAAACCCAGGAGAAGAAAGAATTATTTAGAGAATTATTTGATGAAATAAAGGCTAAACATTTCCCCAGTTTTGTCAAAAACATTACAGTTCCCAGAAGCTCAATAAACTTCATGTTAGATAAAGTTCGAGAAAATTGCAATTCAAACAACTCATAGTTAAATTGCAGGAAGACAAAGATTTGGGGGATTATGGAATGTTTTGATTGCCATGTTAGTCACATGACTATATACATCTCCCCAGACTCTTCAAACTGTATGGTTAAGATAAGTGAATTTTATTTTTTTCATAAACTATACTGAAATAAAACTATGGGAAAATATACATGTGTAATACATAACTCACATATGGGTATACGCTTATCACATTTACCTCTTTTATAGTTAATCTGGATTTATCTCAAGAAAGCAAGGGTAGTTTAACATTTAAAAATCCATTATTTTAAATCAGTAAATTAAAAGATTAAAGGAGAAAACTGTATGATCATTTCAATAGATACAGAAAACCTATCTGATAAAAATCAATAATAATTCCTGATAATCTTGTTTATTAAGCTATAAACAGAAGGAAGTTTTCTTGTCCTGAGAAAGTATATTGCCCAAAAACCTACATCAAATATTTTAAATCATGAAACTTGAGAAGCTTTCAAATTCACTGATACCATTGATCTCAGCCTTAATCCAACTTTTTATTGGAGGTCCTAGCTAGTGAAATGAGACAAGAAAGTAAAAGAAACACACAATAATTAAAATGGAGGTTAAGCAGCTTTTCTTATGGAAAAATGATCTCGAGTGCATAATATTCATGAAGATATTATCCATTACAGATGGATAAAAAACTTAAATGTAAAGAGCCACACTACAAACCTAAGTCATCAACATTGTGTGTTGTGTGTGTGTGTGCTAAGTTGTGTCCAACTCTTTGCGACCCCATGCATCAGGCTCCTCTGTCCATGGAGTTTTCCAGGCAAAAATACTGAAGTGGGTTGCCATTTCTTTATTTCAGGGGATATTCCTGACCCAAGGATCAGACCTGCATCTTCTGCATCTCCTGCATTGACAGGAAGATTTTTTACCACTGAGCCACCTGGGAAGTCCAAGTCAGCAATATATGTGTTCCTAAAACCACCCCCTGCATACAAAATCTCACAAAAGCACAAGGTTTAGGGGAGAGGTTGGATTGGGGGTGGAGCAACACTCAAAACCTTTATCGTTGACACACAAAAAAATGAAGGGGGAAAAACTGGAAGCATGTTTTTTTCAGATGCTAAGTAGTTGCAAAATACATGAATACTACAATGAATGTGGAACCTTACCTTGGAAAAATTGGAAAGGTTGCTTATGGAGCCGAGATGAGAAGAGTTTCATCTGGTGAGTTATTGTGAAGCAGTGGAAAGAGGCTATCCGAGATCTCATGGAAAGTTGTAACACCAGATGTGGACGGGCTTGGTATGTACCACACCTGTGACCGGTACTGGTGGATGTTCTGAGGCACATGCATGCGTGTGCTGTGTGTGTCCCCACACAGTTCAGTTAGGCTGTGTGCCATTCTCTGCCTTCACCTGGTGTTTCTGGCTGATGAAATTGTATATAAGCAAATTGGATATTTGTATTATGCTCATATTTTTTCTTGTATCAATTGTATTGGAACAAATTTACACTTTCAAAACAAACGCTACAGCTGAACTGACTGTATAAGAAGATTTAAGTGTGTATATTTTTTTAGCACTGTTGTATGAGAAAAATTGTTTTCCTAAGACATAAGAAGGAAAAGCCTTAAGACATGGATAAATTTGACTATATTCAATAGTAATAATGATGCTGATGATAAAATTTTACGTATAGCAAAAATGATACAAAAGACAAAAAAATAAGCTATTGACTGACTTAGAGAAGATGGTGATGATATTTACATTTATGTGGAACTTCTGCAAATCAATAAGAAAAATGCAAGCAACCTAAAACAAAAATGGGCAAAGGCAATTTACAGAGCAGATAAATATCTAATAAGCATAAGAAAAGCTACCCCACCCCTGTGGTAATTAGGGAAATGAAAAGTAATTCACCAGTAAGCTACCGCCTACATACTAGTTTGGCAATTAGTAAGTCTGATTGCACCAAATGTTGGCAAGAATGTGGGAAATAGGAACTTTTATAATTGATGATGAAAACAAGAACTGATGCAATCATTTTGGAAAACAATTTTTCAGTCTATTAAAACTGAAGGTGCTGACAGTTTAAGACTGGTCCCCACCCTGGAGAATATATGTCACACCTATGCATGATTAAGGGTGCTCAAAGCAGATTTCAAAAGCACAGATTACCTCGTGTTTTTGTGATGAATATGGGGTAATCTGTCTGTTAAAGAGAATGTGTAAAGCTTTGTTTATTGAAATGATAGGAAAGTATAGAGCATTGAAATTATGCCCTAGATCTGAGGATATCAACGTAAATAACTTGCACAAAGAAACATTTAATTGCATGTGTGTGTGCTCAGTTGTGTCCAACTTTTTGTGACCCCATGAACTGAAGCCTGCCGGGCTCCTCTGTACATGGGATTTCCCAGATAAGAATACTGGGATTGAACCTGTGTTTCCTGCATTGTAGGCAAATTCTTTACTGTCTGAGCCACTAGGGAAGCCCAAGTATTATGTACAGCATGGAAATTTTTAAAGAGACAAACTGCTAGTGTCTACATATTTTGTGGATACATGTGTGTGTGTTAGAACACTTGGAAGGCAAAATTGTACACTGCCTTCAGAGTTGTGGCTAACCTGCCAGAGGAGGAATATGGTGTGGGGTCAAGCGTTCCTGAAACATGAGATATCTTATTTTTTTAAAAAGAGAAAATCATTGGATACAAATATGGCAAAATGATATATCATCTGCTTAATCTCAGTGGTGAAGCCATAGGTATAGATTGTGTTATTTTCTGCACTTTGTCTGTGTTTGAAATGTATTCAACAAGTATATATTGACTGCCTTATTTTATGTTAGGCAATTTTTGTAAGTGAAAAACAAAATATAAAGGAGTAAGGAGTAAATGGAAAGAGAAATCTTACATTGACACTTATATAGACACAACTAGTCGGAAGTGTGTTTGGGCTGGTGGGGGCCCATGAGGGTTCCAGCAGCCTAAGAGGGCTACGTGTGAGCATTGCCTCTGTCAACAAAGATATCTAATCCTGGGACTCCCCTGATGGCCCAGTGGTTAAGACTGTGCTTCCAACAAGGGGCATGGGCTTCCAATGAGGGGCATGGGTTTGATCCCTGTTTGGGGAACTAAGATCTCACCTGCCATGTGGCCAAAAAAGAAAAAAAGAAAAATTAAACCTGAACCCAGTGCTTATGTCTGGGGAGGCAGGTGGAGAATGAACAAGTTGCTTTTTCCATTGAAAGCACATGTACAGGCTTTCTTTCTTCAGGACTGGAGCCAGCAGTGTGCTTGGGGAGTGGACAGCAGGCCTGCCTTTGGGCCCCCATGGACAGCAGGATGTTAGGACAGCTGGGTCTGAAAAGACCTCTCGTTTCAGGAAACTGAAAGGCTCTGGGGTGCAGGGCAACAAAATGGTTTATAGTGGAGCCAGGAAGCTATGAATTTTCTAACATAAAGACAATTCTGCCTGGAAATGCTGAGAGTCGTCCTTTTCTGATGGACACAGGGAAGGGTCAGAAGGCCTCTGACCACGTCCTCTCCTGTTGGCCTCACCCCTCTCCCACAGCTGGACGAGAAGATTCTGGGAAACAGCACATCCCAGACAAGGGATGCTGGGGTGCCAAGGGGTTAACAGGCACTTCGTGTGAAGTTTTAATATTCCACAAATGAAATGTGCATGTGAAATGGGAAAAAAAAAGAGGAAAAGATTATATTTGTCAGCTGGGCTGCCATATGTTGTTCTGGCCGGAGCACAGCAAAAATGGTGACAATTCTTTCCTGAATGAGAATCTCTGTCAACTCCTGATTTCATGCCTTTCTTTGGACAAGCAGGAGGTTTCTTCATGACCAGGCAGAGTCTAAGATTTTTGTTTTTGTGGGGGCAATCTCTGTCTACCCCTAAAAGGTAGAATATTGTCATTGCTTGGCTTGAATTTTCAGGCAGCAGAAAAAGCAGGAAAATTATAAAATTCATCAGCATGGTTTCTTCTTCTCTCTCTCTTTTTTTTTTTTAAATGCAATTGGCCCTTAGGGTAAAAACAGTCCTCTGAAAGAACAAATAGCTCGCTGAATGACACATGGAGAGGAGGTTATGTTGGCAGATCCGTTAGTTCCCACCAAAGTCATCATCACACAATTTTGCAGAATTGACTTTCTCACACAAAAGACTTTTCTTATTCATATTTGTTGAGTTATGATGTATGTTAGTAAAAAATAAATCCTTGAGTCTTTCTTTGTAAGGAAAACAAATAAGATGCAGCTTTGATGTGAGAAAGTTGGTCTTTTCTAATTATATATTTCTGTCTTGTTTTGCATTTGAAAATGCTACACTGGACACAATTACTTTTTTCTTTAAATAATGTTTTATGGATTCCATTTACTGATTGTCTAAGTAATATAATCTAAACAAAATGTTCTATAATGTTTGAACATTATAGAAATTTAGAAAAGAAAACAAACATCTCCCATAATCGTACAATCTAGAGATAATAGTAAAATATTTTGATATATATTTCTGTATTATAAATAAGTAAATGTATAAATGATTTTTACATAGTTGAGATCATCTTATTAAAGGTTGGGTTGTCAGTATAACTCTTAATAGTTTCATATATCCTATTGAGAGGATGTTCCATTCATTGTTAACTATTCCCCATTATTAGGCATCTAGTTTCTAAGTTTGTCTTCCTCTCACTAACAAGTAAGATGCATCATCCTTTTTCTTGCATGACTATTCTTTGCAGAAGATGGCACTGTTTGCCTGAAAAGCAAGTGAAGTTGCTGCCCTTGACCAGTTAAGGTAGAATTGAGAATCTTGCAGGGAGAGTGCTCACTGAGCTGAGATTCTCTGGGAAGATGAAGAATTAAGAGATGAGACCATGGAAGGGTCTGGAAAAATGAGAGTGAAAAACGGTGGCAGACTCAGATGGTGGTGAAGATCCCCAGGCTCCCACTGGGGAGATAACCTGAAGTAAAAGGGCATCCCTGTAGGAATGAGATCCTTTTTCTTCCCTGCCTGAATAGAGTGAGGGGCTTCACAGGTGGTGCAGTGGTAAAGAAGCCAGCTGCCAGTGCAGGAAAACACAGGAGACTTGGGATTGATCCCTGGGTCCGGAAGATCTCCTGGAGGAGAGGTGGCAACCCACTCCAGTATTCTTGCTTGGAGACTCCCATGAACAGAGGAGCCTGGCGGGCAGGCTACAGTCTGTAAGATCACAAAGAGTTGGACAGGACTGAGTATGCATGCACTAAATTGAGTGAACCCCGGGGACTGCAGCTCATTTCCTGAAATCTAGGAAGGGAGAGCAGAGATCCAGTGCCCCGGCCAGGACAGGAGGGCCCTCTGCTCAGCTATCCTCCACTTCTCATGCCCTTCCTGGGCTGTGGACCATACACGGAACACTAAACACTCGGCACGAAAATACCGATGTGTGAGGAAATGGGATGGAACACAGAGGTGATAGAGAAGACAGGTCAAAGGGAAGTCAGTCATGCCATATGTCAGAGTGAATCGAAAACAGAGATGAGCAGCTGAGCCTGATCGAAACGAGAGGTGAGAGCGAGGCAAGTAGGTGAGGATACCAGGAAGAAGGCAGGGGAGGAGGAGTGAGGAGAAGAAATGACCCCTGAATGCAGCCTGGCGGGGAACTAAAAATAATTCACTGTGAACTTTTCCCATGTTAGACCAACCTGAGTCACTGTGCTGTGCACCTCAAACTAACACTCTATTATAAATCAATTACACCTCAAGAAAACAAGAGAAACAGGAAAAGGAATAGCTTAAAAATGATAAGGAAAATGAGAAGGGAAGGGAGACAGCAGAATTGGAAAAAAAAAAAAACTTCTAGGATCGAAGCCCAATATTATGAATGGGCTGATGAAGTGAATAATAATAGTAGCTAACATTTATTGAGCATTTAGTATGCTCTGTACCCTGCTCTAAATGCTGTGTAAGGATTACTTCCTTTAATACCTGCAAAAATACTATGAGTAAGTAGTATCTTCATTATTAGATGAGGACACTGAGAAACAGTGTGGATAAGTCCTATTTACTCCCTGGAAAGTGGCAGAGGCAAGATTTCAACATCACACAAGTTCTATGACACTGTACGTGTATGATTTGATCCCTATTATTAAATACCATTGTTTGCATCCATCCATTTGTCCATCCTTCCATCTTACATATGCAGAGTTGAAATTCAGCTAATACTAATGGTACCTATCTTTGGATGATTTCTTCTCTTTATAATTCTCAGACTGAATTAAAAAATAATATTTTTATCAACTTTAAAAAAAAACAGCTGAGTATTGTAATATAGCAATAATGATTGTAGTAAGCTCTTACACTTGTATTCCTATATCATGCATTTAATTTCCTTATTTATCTTCCAATGATTCCAATAATTCATTTCCTTATTTATCTTCCAATGATTTGTCTTCTAATGATTTTATGTCAGTCACTTCCTAAACAAAATTGGCAATTGTGATACACTTTCTCTTTAGCATTTGCCATTTGGAGATGTCTCAGAACATTAGTCAAATCAGATTTTAGTTATTCTTTTTAAAACATTTTTATTTATTTATTTTGTTTATGCTGGGTCTTTGTTGCTGTGCAGGCCAGCCTCTCGTTGCGGTGTACAGGCTTCTCATGTGGTGGCTTGTCTTGTTGTGGACCAAAGGGCATGCTGGCTTCAGTAGTTGTGGCACATGGGCTTAGTTGCTCCGCAGCAGGTAGAGTCCTCCTGGGTCAGGTATTGAAACCGTGTTTCCTGCCTTGGCAAGTGGACTCTCCACCACTAAGCCACCAGGGAAGCCCCAGTTTTAGACATTCTTCACATTTGAACTGAAACTTCTGAACCTGAGTTGACCTACACTCCAACGTTTCTGATTTTCCTTCCCTATATGTAAGGCGGGATTTGCTTTTTAAGTTTAAATTATTTTTTTTCTTCCCCACTAAAATGTAAGTTCTGTGAAAGTGAAAGTGTTAGTCATTCAGTTGTGTCCAACTCTGTGACCTCATGTCTTTCCATGGAGTTCTCCAGGCAAGAATACTGGAGAGGGTTGCCATTTCCTTCTCCAGGGGATCTTCCCCCACCCAGGGATCGAACCTGGGTCTCCCGCATTGCAGGCAGGCTCTTTACCAACTGAGCCACCAGGGAAACTCACAAGTTCTATGAAAGCAGGCAGATTTGTCAGTCTTATTATATTTCCATCTCCTAGAATAGAGCCTAATACATAGGTGTACCGTACAACTTTGTTGACTGAATGAACAGAAATGGACTTTGTTAACAAAGTAGAATGGAGAAAGATTCATGGAATTGTTGAATTCTTGAAGTGAATGTCACTTTTGAGTATGATTCAACTTGATTTGGATTGTTAATATGGCAATTTCCTACACTTAATTCATACAGTACACCAAAAGTACACAATAAATACTTATTTCATGTGGGGAAAATGTTGCAAAGCCTGTGTATCACACCCACACATATTCACAAACACTCCTCTTAAAAGGCTTCCTTTTTAAAAGGATCAGAGAGGTAAGACAAAAGCAATGATCCTGGCTATGGGAGGAAAAGCCCTGTGTTTTTTGTTTTTTTTTTCTGCAGCCACATACCAGTCAGAGATTTTGTTGCAGAAGTCCCAGACTGGCAGCCCTGAAGACTAGGTTTGATTTGCTGAGCTTTCCAATTGATTTCGTTGCCAACATTAAACAAAAAAGATTTTCTTTTAAAATTATGGTTTTCTAGTTTCTTTTTGGAAGTTGGCAGAACTGGAGACCCTGGATGCACAGTTTCACAGAGCTGGCTGTTACTCAGTAGCTGCCACTTTTAGCTAAAGCACAACTCTGCATTTTGTCACAGTCCACACCCCTCCACTACGTGTTCCCAAACCTTGTGCCTGAGTCACTTTGCTCATTTGTATCAGTTGCCCGTTCCTGTAGTCAGTGAGTTCGCCATCCATGTTCTGTTTTGTATATGCGCCTCCTTGCCCCGATGACTTGTTGCTTCCCTGGAGCCCTGTCTTTCTGCTTTTTCTGTTTTTGATGGAATGTGTGTGCATGTGTGTGCATGTGTGTGTGTGTGCTCAGTTGCTGACTCTTTGCGACCCCATGGACTGTAGCCCACCAGGCTTCTCTGTTCATGGCATTTTCCATGCACAAATACTGCAGCAGGTTGCCATTTCCTCTTCCAGGGGACCTTCCCGACCCAGGGATTGAACTCGCTTCTCTTGAGTTTCCTGCGTTGGCAGGCAGAGTCTTTACCATTGCATTACCTCAGGTGAAGTCTATTTTTGATAGAATATTTTCCTTCTTTTAATTTCATTCCCCCTCCCCTGCCAAAAATTTCATCTCATTATGCATATAATTTTTTAAATCTCCTAAAGTGTTTCCTAAGGAACCAGTCTTTGTTTCTCTTTTCAGTTTGACTTATGCATGTATGTTTTTAAAAACTTTTTATTTTATATTGAAGTACAGCCGATTAACAGTGTTGTGATATTAATAGTTTCAGGTGCCCAGCAGAGTGACTCAGCCATACACATACATGTATCCATTCTCCCCTCCTATCCAGGCTGCCACATAACATTGAGCAGAGTTCGCTGTGCCTTGCAGTAGGTCCTTGTTGGTTTTAATAACTTAGGCATATATGTTCTGCCATTTAAATGTAGATTTGAGATGGGACACAAAGACACTGGGCTACTTCCTTTCCTACAGACTTTAACCACACCCTGTAACCTTGATTGCCTGGCTTCCTTCCTTCCTCTCTCAATAATCTCCTGTGTTGTACTCTGAGAAGAAAAAAAAGAGAGAGAGAAGTAGAAAGAAGACAGGAAGTAGGAAGAGACATTCTGGGGGAATTTATCATGACTCGTGAGTGGGAAAACTGAATTAAATGCATTTGCAGGAGAATCATTTCACCACTCCTTTTTCTCCTTATCTTACATATAGGTATTTTAATGCTTTAAGGACATTTATTTGTAAAAATATGTTGAATAGTTAAAAAATACTTTAACATAAAATTTAAATATTTAATGATAATTTTAAAATATTTAAAAATTGTATGAGTATATGTAAATTTTCCCAATGTTGTTGAAGCCAAAAAGGGACAGGGGTTTACTTGTTCACATCTTTGTATCCCCAGCACCTGGGACTGTACCCAGTCTAATAAGTGTTCATGAAATGATTTCCCATCCAGTCTTTATTTTGTATCAAACTGATGGATCTGAGGGACACAGTCTCTTTTTATTGTTGGCTAGTTTCTTTTGAGTAACCACCCAATAAGAAATAAAATAATTTACAAAGTCAGGTAGCAAAAAAAAACAGAAAAAGGGTACTGATGTTGTCTTGGTAATATTGAAATGAGGCAATCAATACAGTGACCATATGTCCTTATTTGTTGGGGACAATCCTAGTTTATTCCTACTGGCTTGGCACAATTATTAATAGCATTGCTTTTCACTCTCAAAGTGTCCTTGTTTGGATAGTAAATTATATAGGTACTCTATTAATCAGGCCCTATATAATCAAAAGCTATTTGTAATCTAATTGCAGGGAGTTAAACTTTTATATTGTTTTGGAAGAAAATTGGAGATAATAAGATGCATTCACATTTTTTTAGAGATTTCATACACACACACACTCATATATAAGGTATTTTATAATACTGCTTTTTATTCTAATTATTTTTTCCATTGGTTCCTTAGGAACATTTGTACAGACTTGGGAATACACACATTTTTATTTTCTCTTAATGCCTTGCAAACAGTTTTGCACTTTGTAGACATACAGTAAATATTTCTTCAGTGGGATTGAAGAAAACTAAATCAAATTATTAAGTTGTCCCATCAGCAATAATTTGTGTTGGTTTATCTTCAGATCCACAAACTGGGAGGAGTCAGTGTTCCACTATAAATTTTACATATTTGGCACACTAAGTCAATTTTTTGTGCTTCTCATCTTTGCTCTGCTATTTCCTTAAAAGCTCTAGTTGTGTGTTATTACAGAGCATTTCTTTCTTGAGATGATTTAAAGAAGTTACATTCATTGAGGCAAAATGTCCACAGTGGCTTTTATTTCTTTGGGTGTGTTGAACAGAAATGGTATTGTTTTTTTTTTTGGCCAAGATTTCCATCAGAAGGACAACGGGACTACCAATAGGATACTGGCCATAACTTGCAAGTTTCATTAGTCAAAAATTCAATGAATAAATTTTTGGCCCTGTAAAGATTTCAAGAGACTCAAATAAGACCAACAGAGAGGACCAACCTTTGAGAATCTGTGTATTTTGTGTTTGAGAACTAAACTCCTGGCCAACTGGCAAGGCACTGAGCTCTTCTAACAAGTTATAGGGTGGAAATTATTTCTCTTCTCACCCATCTGCTCTAGGAGCCATAGCTCAGATTTAGAAGTAGAACTCGTTACAGTGAGGGAAAAAAAGACCATCAACGGAAGTCAAAAAGGAAGAATAAAAGGCCATCATCGAAGTAACAGCAAATACAACAGCAAAAAGGTAGAGAAATCACTGTGTAATATTCATGAAGAAGTCCAAATTTTGTATTATCACCATCTGCCATAATCAGTCTATAGAGGTTCCTGCACTACCTTTTGAAAAAATGAAGGTACTTACTTTTAATGACATGTGAGAGTATTTCTCTGTGAAGGAAAAGCAATAGCCCTTCACTAAGTGCTTTACCAGAGGCAGAGCAGTGAGGGCTGAGCTACAGGAGAGTCGCCATAAACAGAAGCAAATATCCAAAGGAGGAACGAGAACAGGGAATTGGGTAAAAGGATAACTAATGAAAACATTTCTCTCTATAATTTTCTTTTATCAGCTTTGAGCAGCTAAAGGAATCAATCACACATTTTCTTAGCTTAAGGAATGTTTCTTAGCAACATTCCTTTAAAACGTAAAGCCCTCTGGAACTGGCAGAGAGAAATGACCTTTTAAACCCCTTCTGCCACTGCATTTACAGAGGATAAAACTCTTCCGTGGTTCAGCCTAGTTCAACCGGGCAAGTAAACCTAAGCTAAGAGACTGGCAGTATAGCAACTGCAGAGAGCCTATTATTCAAAAGGATGGACACATACTATGGGAAGGCAGCCTTTCTTTTTGAATATAAGTAAGACCAGTATAAATAAGCAAGGGAATCTAAAAAGGAGTGGATACATGTATCTGTATAACTGATTGGGCTTCCCAGGTGGCTCAGTGGTAGAGAATCTGCCTGCCAATGCAGGAGATGTGGATTCAATTCCTGGGTGGGGAAGATCCCCTGGAGGAGGAAATGGCAAACCACTCCAGTATTCTTGCCTGGGAAATCCCATGGACAGAGGAGCCTGGTGGACTATATATAGTCCATGGGGTTGCAAAGAGTCAGACACAACTGAACGACTGAGCACTCACAGCACATAATTGACTCACTTTGCTATACAGCAGAAACTAACACAACATTGTAAATCAACTACATGCCAATAAAATTAATTTGAAGTATGTTTTTTTGTTTTTGTTTTTGCCCATGGGAGCAAGCGAATAGGATTTATTAAAGAGAGGGAAAATACAAAGATCTCAGCATAGACACTGAGAGTGGGTAAAGAGTCCCCGAAAAATATGTTTTTAAAAAATGGAAAAAAGTCATTTTCAGGAGTGATCTTGTATTAAAAATCATATGGAAATACCTCTTACGTAAGTATTATCTTAAAATACTAACATTTTGGGAAACCAGTTGTACTCAATGGTGTAATGAGTGATATGACTTGTAGATATATATGTTTTCACTTATAACTGTCTTTGGCTAATTGTTGAATCCTTCATCATTTCATACACAGGATATATTGATTTTATCTATGGGAAAAGGGTATTAAACCTCTGGCCTAGAAGATGAGAAAAAACAAGATCCAGGTAAGATGTCTTGTTTTAAAGAGATTCTTCACATAGTTTTTATTTCTTGGAATTGTCTCATACATTTGTCTTCTGCTTTAGTGCCATTTGATATGCAAAGAATGTTTGTTTGTTTGTTTTTACTAATTGAGGACATCTCTCTGGGTCGCAGTGCTCTAAAATATTCTCTGCTTTGCACATGTGAGTTGTTATTTAAGACCCAGGCAAAATGTTACCTACTCTGACGACTCACCTGACTCTTAAAAAATTATTTATCTATTTATTTTTGGTTGAGTTGGGTCTTCATTGCTGTTGCAGCGAGTAGGGGCTGCTTTCTAGTTCTGGTGCATGGGCTTCTCACTGCAGTAGCTTTTCTTTGTCATGGAGGAGCACAGGCTCTAGGGTTTGGGCTCAGTAGCTGCGGCACACTGGCTTAGTTGCCCACATCATGTGGGACCTTCCTGGACCAGGGATTGAACCTGTGTCACTTGCATTGGTAGGCAGATTCTTATCCAAGACCACCCTGACTCTTTAATGAACTCCATTGCCCTCTCTCCTGACTCCAAGCTGCACTTTATCTGTATGCTATAGTCTAGTTATTAGGAAAGGGTGGGCAAGCTGGGATGTGGGCCAGTTTTGCCTGCGGGCATCAGGAAAGGCTTGAGAAAGGTGACATGGGAGCCTGATCTAGGAGGAAGGGAGTTTGCCAGGTGCAAAAAGCATACACGTAGAGTTCAGGACTGATAAACCTCTCCTTGATACAGAAAAGAGTCCCACAAGAATATCTTCAGCAATTATCTGTCACGTGTAAGTACTCGGTATTTGCTGATGGAGACGTGATTGAATGAGTGCTAAGCTGAGATGGGCATGTTCCTTTATCATCCAGTCCCTCAAATGGGCTCATTTCCTTCCCTCCATTTCTTCATATATATCACAAAGCCCTTACGGATCTGGAAGTACCAAGTGGCTTTAAATATATTCTGTATCTCTGTTTATCTCCATTCTGCTCCATCCAAGGGTTTTCAGTGAAAGATTTTATCTCCAAGCATTCTGAACAGTGTTGCTCATGGAGTCTTGTTATTCAATATATGGTTCAAATAACCTGGCATTGTTTCTTTGCTATTAAATGCATCTGTCAACATTTTAAAAAACATCATCTTAAAAAATAGTTTGTGGGGCCTTGTATTACTTGCGTGATTTTTATATTTGGTTTTGGCTTGGTGAGCTTCAGATTTTAAAAACCGGCAGGACAAATTTCTTTTGATTTCATCACCATGTAAATGAAAGGGAGATGATTTTAGTACTTCTCAGTATGACTGGATATCAGGGGATAGCCACATGGCCGTGCTCATATGCCATGACTGTTCTGTAGGAGACACTGAAATATGTCATCTGATGGGCCTTGACCCTAATAATTCATGCTCTCTTCAACTGGAGACGTAACCAGAAATGGTTAAGATACACATTTTGGGTGGGTTTTGTGTTGTCTTTTGCAATGCACCATTCACAGATTTTCATGAGTGCTTGATACAAGCATTAAAATATTTTTTTCCATATCCTCTTGATCTTTTATCTATTGCCGAAGAAACCCTCTTCTTTTCTGCGACATGCACACAAGTAGGGAAAGTGAGAAATCTTCCTTAGGTAACCTCGGAACAGAGGAACTTTGTTCATTATGCAGCCGAGGCCATGCCAAAATGCAATTTGGAGGGTGTCCAGCCCTTCATTGGAAAGTAATGGTTTTCACTGAACTGAGTTATGACCAGCTGTTTACAGACAGTCTGTGACATACTGATAGAGCAGAACACCGTATGTTGCTTTCCAAATCAAATGATACAAGAAGTGTGACAGAGTGGAGAAACATCTGTCATTAGCAATTTTCAGCACGCTTCACTAATTCTGGACAAAATACGAGTAATGAACTTACCGCAGGAAACTTCAAATACTACCACTGCTGAAACAAGGATATAAACAGCGAGTCCTCCTAATGGCTGCTAATTTAATTCATTTGCAGTAAGAAACAAACAAAGTGGGTTATTTGTTTTTGATCATAGGGTAGTAAATACTAATGCTGATCACAGATTCTTGTTTTAATCAAAGAATATGGATGGCGGGTGCAACTTTCTTCAAGTTCAGACAGAAAGCCTTGTGCCTTCTTTAATGGTTGAACAGGGTGGGTTTTTGGTGGGTTTTGTTTTGGTAAGTAGGGTTGAAGACTGCCTCCTAACAGGGATGAAATCTTTCCCGGGTGCTGTGTGAGTGTGACAGTCTGAGTCCAAGGTGGCTAGGGTTCTGACAGATTTGTTGAACCTGCGGTGATATTTACATAATAGTCAACGTTCCTAGTCTTTCTCCTAAGAAGCTTGTATTAAAGAATGTGTTAGGTCTGTCTCAAGCTGCTTTCCCTCAACCACGGCATGTCTTGCTGTTTTTTTTTTCCTGGCTGGTAATTTTCATTTTGGAGTCCCACAAATTTTCACAGTTCTGTAACGAGCGCATGGTTCTCATACAGCATCCACATGGTTCTCTACTGGTCGACGTCACACTGTTGATGAGATCTTAGAGCCAAACCATGTGAAGGCTGCAATCTGTGAACATTTTTCTTTTGTATCTTTGCAATCAATTGCGCTATTAAGTCGTTAACATTCAAGGTCTACTCAGCTCAGTTAATGTGCAGTTAGCGCCAATACGGCAAAATTCCTAAATGGATGGAATTGAGTTGGACTTGGAAAGAAAAAAAGAAAGAAGGGATGTTATTCTTTATCGGAAGTTTCGACTAATGTTCAGAAAAATGGCCATGGAAAATGCAGACATGAGATCTTGCCAATCCATTGGTGTTTTACCAATGGGACCTACGTTGGATCGTGTCCCGGAACAAAAAGACTGAACGCCATTCGGAACTGATGACTGTAAAATGAGTGTAGGAGGTCTTTGAGGAGCTCCTTAATTACAAAATTATTCATGATAAAAATTGCACTGATCTCAAATTCCCAGCTTCTTGTAAATTTTACTACGGTACTGCATAAAAATGGTTGATAGCTTTTTAACATCTTAGGTAAACCATATCCAGCCTCGGGATGTTGTGAAGGAAATCACCTTCAAATAACTTTAAATCTTTCACTCTTCTTCTTCTTCTTCTTTTTCTTTTCTTTTTTTTTTTGGTAAGGGAACGACACATACTGAATTAGCTATCTTTTTTAAAGTGATCCCTAAATTATGTTATGGTTGAGAAGAAATCCTCTAAGATATGTAAATGCTAAATTCTTCTGGTTTTATAGACATCTGCATTGAAAAACAAAACAAAGCGAAAATATAGATGCCATTGAAACCCATCATTACATTTGTGATCTAGATAATAAAGTAAGCAGACCCGAGCAATTCTCTAACACTAACGCTATTCTTTACATAAACAGTAAATGTTTAGATTTTCCTGTTCACTGACTAACAGCACACATATCATAAACACTAAGCTGTTATAGTACGTTTCGTGTGTTGATTCACTTTAACAGTTGTTAGTGTGAAGACAGGAAAAGAAAAGTGGGTGTAATGAGACCATGTGCAGTATGCTGTGAAAACAGAGGCCCTTATTTGGCATAATGGGTTGCACCATAAGGGCCATAAAATTGTGCATGTGTTAGTATCATTTTAATTATTACGGGTGCCACATGTTAAGCAGAATAGCGGAACTACTAAAACAGCTTCAAAATCCTTACTGCTGATCGCTGCATTTAATTACAAATAGGAACATTTGGAGATAGGTCACCATAAAACCCTTCTGTTGTCAAATGAGCTCAAATCTGATTTTTGTAATTATGTTTTTATACCACAGATCCTGTTGAATAACTATAGGGAATAAAATTTTAATAAGTGCTGATTAAATGTAGGTACATCTTGCTTCCTAAGAATATTTATGAATGCTCATCACATTTAAATCAAGGTACCATCACTATTTTCCTGTGGACAGTGCTTTGATCATCCACCCTTCATGCAAATAAGCTGAATAAGTTTATGTGCCATGAAATATTGTTTTTTTTTTCATTGAAGCATAAAAGCCCTGGATTTCAATTATTCATTCTGTTTGTGAGCACTGTGTACTGTACTGTAATTCTCTAGAACCAAAGTGTTTTCATTACCCCATTCCATGTCAGACTCAGTGGGGTCTTGTAATTCACTTTTCTAAGGCAGGATTTTATCAAGGAAGAGGACAACTTACATTGATCTTTTGTTCCCTCCTAGAATAAATATAGTTAGAGACAGTAAGTTCAGTTGTTTTTTTTTTTTATCTTGCTTTTCTTTGGAATTGTTTGTTTGTTTATGGGTTACTTGAGTTCTAAAATCACAGATGCGTTGTGTTTACCAAGACAAATGGTGCTTTGGGGTGCTTCATATGTGTCATATTCCCATCTTGTCAAAGATGATTTTGAAATTTTGCATAGTGGTTAGACCTTCTAGCTCTTTTGAACGTGGAATTATCACTGTGTTTCCAATAGAGATGAGAAGCGTGAGGTGAACCGAAGAAGGAATTGCTAACGGGTTATGGTGCGTGAAAGTCTTGAGTTATTACAAGGAAATAAGCCAGACACAGAGCTGGCATATTTTACAATTGATATCTGTTAATGTTGGTATGTGATCTCACAAGATATTAAAGCAGGTACACTTAAGAGCTATCCATATGAATTAATTTCTGGTCTTTGTTAAGTCCAGAACATATAAAGCAATTCTTACTCTGTGGAACAGAGAAGTGGAGCGTTTTTGGTCAATAATATTTCTTTGGAAAAGTCATGCCCTTCTGTATATTCCAGAAGACCAGAAGAAGTTGCTCATTGAATTTGGAGAAAGGAATCTAGTTTTCCAGCAAAGATATTTCTCAAGATCTTGAGATAGTTCTCTTTGCAATACTTTCACAGGTTATCTGTTGTTGTTAAGGACTTAACACACATTTTAGACAGCTGTTTTAATCTCCAAATAGTTCTGCAATGTAAACATTCAAAGAGTAGTACATTTTCTCCATAGTCCCTGTTGCAGATAAATGTCAAGGCAGCACTTCAGTAAAGACCTGGAAGACTTGTACGTCACTATGAGGCAGATGCTATCCTTTGGGCAGCTGGGTATTGCTTCCTGAATACATCATTCTGATCCAGTACCCAGAAACACAGAGGAACAAACAGTGCTTTTCTTTGAAGTAAAAACACAATATTATGAGTGATCTTGGGGATGCTGGGTGGTCCTCACTTGAGATTCACAGCTTTCCCAGTGCCGTATGTGGAGTCTCATAGTCATTGTCGTCTCTAAGGAATGGGGAAGGGGAACTCAGCCAGTGCCGAAGGCAGAGGTTCCAAAGTTCTGCCTCTGTCGTTTGAAAGCATCCTTTGACAGTGTCAACTTCTGTCTTCAGCTCAGTTCTGAGAAGTGAACTAAATGTCTCCAAAACACAGGTGACACTGTTTTGAACCCTAGGAGTGATATACTCTAGGAGGTACTAAGAGTTAGTTAGAATTTATGAGCAAATTAATTAATTATTCTGGAAAACCTGAGAATCACTGAAATCACTCATGGGAATGAATAAGGAGAAAACTCCTACAGATACAGGAATCATTTACCAGGAGCAATGTTTAGCACAGTAGTTATATTAATATATAATAACAAATAAATTATATAATAACATATGTAACATAGGAGCAGGTTTTTAAATCAATGGGAATAAAAAGAAGGGTAAGCAAAGATGAATAGCAGGGACTTTCCTGACAATCCAGTGTTTTAAGACTCCACGCTTCCCACGTAGGGAGTGCAGATTCCATCCCTGCTTGGGGAACTAAGATCTCACATGCCTCTTATCTATTTTTGCCTGTGCTAGATGTTCATTTCTGTGAAGGCAGAGACAGGGAACTACTCTCCAGTTGCGATGTGCAGGCTCTTCATTGTGGTGACTCCTCTTGTTGTTGAGCACAGGCTCTAAGGCTCACAGGCTTCAATAGTTGCAGCCAATGGGCTAAGTAGTTGTGGACCTTGGTTTCTAGAACACAGACTCCATAGTTTGGCACACTGGCCTAGTTGCTCTGTGGTATGTGGGATCTTCTCAGATCAGGGATTGAACCCGTGTCTCCTGCATTGGCAGGTAGATTCTTTACTACTAAGCCACCTGGGAAGCCCACTTTCTTCTTCTAATATTTAATTTTAAACAAAGATTGATTACAAATTTTGTTTTAAATAGTTTTGTAAAAAGATGCAGACATTTTTGGCTAGTAGATATTGAGAGAGTCCCTTGGACTTCAAGGAGATCAAACCAGTCAATCCTAAAGGAAATCAGTCCTGAATATTCATTGGAAGGACTGATGCTGAAGCTGAAACTCCAATACTTTGGCTATCTGATGCAAAGAACTGACTCATTGGAAAAGACCCTGATGCTGGGAACGTTTGAAGGCAGGAAGAGAAGGGGACAATAGAGGATGAGATGTTTGGATGGCATCACCGACTTGATGGACATGAGTTTGAGCAAGCTCCAGAAGTTGGTGATGGACAGGGAAGCCTGGCGTGCTGCAGTCCATGGGGTCGCAAAGAGTTGGACACAACTGAGTGACTGAACTGAGCTCAGCCGAGATATTCCCACTCTTGGCTCGCGTCCTCTGGGACTGCAGGACACTCAGCCACCACTAGGTGTCCACAGAGTTAGCATTTAGAACTTTGTGCTTGAAGAAGAAGGGTTTGGATGAACATCTTGACTCCTTTCCAGTTCTATATCCCTTCGATTCCTTTGAAACCTGGAATGCACTTGATGCTGGAGATACAGATGATGAGCCTGCATTCAGGGAATTGAAGAGATAGAAAGACAATGAAAACATATATCAATCCAAGAAAGTATCTGTTAGAGCAAAAAGATGTGACCATCATTATAAATTTTAAAATATGGCCATGCTCACTTCCTGCACTGTTGGACAAACTTCATCACAACCATCAGTTGTAGAACAGAAGCCAAAACTAGCCAACACCATCATCTCTATGTCTTCATGAGCCCCTCTGAATCCTCACAAAGTTTTCACTGGAAATCTTTATGCCTCCTCTAAGAAGAATGGATGATTCACTCCTACCACAGAAGGACCAGTAGGGAGCATTGATAATTTTAAGGGGAGTTACCTCCTAATTATTTTCTTCATGTCTTTGGGGTCAAGAGACCTAAGTGCCAAAGGAAAATCTATTTCATGGAGTCATCTCCTGTTATTTCTAATGGGAAAGTTTCTGTTCTATTTTTATTTTCTATTTTTTTTTATTAAGAGGATGTAACTACTGGTGAACTTGGTCAGAGAGTTTATTAGCCAGTTGACAGGGATGTCTTAGACACCCAGCTGTCTGGCTGTGCTTGAGGTGAGCTGTGCTAGGGGAGAAGTGACAGGTAAACAGCATCGTGATTTCTGGCTCACTTTCTATCCTGGTGTTTTTTCAAGACTGTAACTAGGTCATGACCATTTCATACAGTCTCTCAAAGTTTTTACTGTCATGAAATTTGTTTTCCTTTTCAATGGGAAATTTGATTTCCATTATCCTACATGCCTTTCTTTTTTTTAAAAAATTACTTTTAAATTTATTTTATTTTTGGTTGTTCTGGGTCTTCACTGCTGCCCAGGAGTGTCCTCTAGATTTGGTGAGCAGAGACTACTGTTCATTGCAGTGCACAGGCTTCTCGTTGAGGTGGCTTCTCTTGTTGCAGAACACAGGCTGTAGGCACGTGGACTTCAGTAATTGCCGCACTTGGGCTTAATTGCTCTGCATCATGTGGAATCTTCCTGGACCAGGGATCAAACCCATGTCGCCTCCTTTGGCAGGTGGATTCTTATCCTCTGGACCACCAAGGAAGTCCTTACATGGCTTTTTTAAACTCAAAAATGACGGTAACTACAGTTTCATTTTCCTAAGACATATGTTTATTTATGTATCATAAACTACTTCAAAATATTTTCCCAAGCTAAGTTGGAGGGAAAAAAAAATCTGCTACTCCTGAGAAATTTAAAAGAAAAATTTTCTAGAAGCAAGTCTTGTTGCAGTTATGCCATGAGGCATATTACATTCATTGGCTGACCACAGTTGTCCCAAGGCGCATGTTTCCATATGTTATTTCTGGAACTTACTATACAAATTCTAAATCAGCAGTGAAACTATTCTCATTAATATTTGGCATTTATAATTATTAAAATGTTTGACAGAAAATATAAGCAAATATATCATCAAGGATATTAATATTATCTATGTATGTATATAAAATAAATAGTTATGTATCCTTAATATAAACATATATAGTTATATTTTATACTTACATATAAATGTATATCAGCTTCCACGGTGGCTCAGTAGTAAAGGATCTGCCTGCTAATGCAGGAGATGCAGGGGACCTGGGTTTGATCCCTGGGTCAAGAAGGAACTGGCAACCCACTCCAATATTCTTGCCTGAGAAATCCCATGGACAGAGGAACCTGGTGGGCTATAGTCGACGGGGTCACAAAGAGTCAGACATGACTGAGCACAAGGGAATAAATGTATACATTGTATGTTTTTATGTACACACAGTTCTTTTATCAGTTTCACGTTCAAACTTGATTTACATCAAAAACATTTTATAAGTTCAGGGAGTAAATATGCCTAGTCATGACAACTCAACTGCACAGAACAGACCTTCTCAGAAGATTTAATTTACCAGATTTTCTATCTACTGACCTTTTAGGGGAGGAACAAATCAAAAGGCAACAAGCTGTTACTGGATATTTTAAGACCAAGGTGAATCAGCCTTATTGTTTAAGGTCAGCAAAGTTCTGGAAAGTGTCCTGGGTTAGGCCGCATTCAGACCTTTGCAATTTACATCCCTTATGGAAAGAAGTCTGCCTGACTCTCCTTTGCTCTGTCCCTTTCTCAAACCTCTGAGATCATTTCTCAGGTCTTGCATATTCTTCTGTTGTTTCTCTTCTTACTCTAAATTACAGGTCCTGTGAACTAGCCCACTTTTCTGTCCTGGTGGGTGGATGGGCACTTACCCCTCCTCTCCCTGCCAACCTGGTGGCGTCTCACCCTGGCATCCCCAGTGCCTAGCATGGTGCAGAGTCTACGGGAACCACCTAGTGCTTCCTTTGGGTTGAACTGAGTTCCAGATGTTGAGCTAGTTGGATGTTAAACTGAAAGAATTAAGCACTAAGAGTGGGCTGGTTTCCACTTAATTGAATTTTCTAGTTAACTAAAAATAAATGAGTTTGGTATGTGTGTTTCAGCCCTTGCCGAGACATGTTCTTGCTGAATTAGGAAAAGTCTAATTAATACGTCAGCTCTACTACTGAGCACCAGAGAGTTTCTTCCCTGGTGGCTCAGACGGTAAAGAATCAGCCTGCCATGCAGGAGACCCAGGTTCAGTCTCTGGGTTGGGAATATCCCCTGGAGAAGGGAATGGCAATCCACTCCAGTATTCTTGCCTGGAGAATCCCATGGACAGAGGAACCGGACAGGCTACAGTCCATGGGGTTGCAAAGAGTTGGACACGAATGAGGGATTAACACTTTCACTTTCTACATCCCACTCACCTTTAAATCTAGAGCAGATCATGTTTTGGCACTTAACAATTCTTTGTGGAATGGAGGAGTTGTTTATCTTATTTATCCCTATAACAGATTTTTTGATTGCCTATATATTTAAAATTTTTATTTATTTATTTTTGGCTGTGCCAGGGCTTCGCTGCTGCTCGGGCTTTTCTGTAGTTGAGGTGAGTGGGGGCTACTCTCTAGTTGTGGTGCACAGGCTTCTCAATGTGGTGGCTTCTCTTATTGCAGAGCATAGGCTTTAGAACACAGGTCAATAGTTATGGCACTCGGGCTTAGTGGCTCCGTGGCATGTGGGATCTTCCTGGACCAGGGATCGAAACCATGTCTCCTGCATTGGCAGATGATTCTTCAATATTGAGCCATCAAGAAAGCCCCTTAATTGCCTATATTTTGCTTGATTTTCAACAAACAGGGTTGGTGAAATTATAATAATTCTTAAAGAGGAAATTCAGTGTGTTGAAACCACACCCACACCAAGATTTCAATTGCCTCAATGTAATAATTGAGGCTTAAAGATTAAGATTTTGGTGAGAAATACTTTAAGGAAGACATGAGTAGAAACTGCCTTGAGGACAAGGATTTCAAACGCTGGTTTTTACACCAGTCTTCGATAGTAAGAATGTTGGTGAGAATCAGAAATGTTAAATATGCTTCAAAGACACGAAACAAAAAATTTAAGTTGAAACCAAATACCAGTTTACTTACATGTGTGGTGGATTTTTTTTTTTAATTATTGAAAATGACACTGAACTAGAAAGATGTTGAGGCTCCAATTTAATTTGGCCCTCCCTCACGTTTCCTCCAACCTTCATATTGTTTGACAGTATGTTGCATGACTGTTGCCTGTAAGTGTGAAAAGTCAAGATGAGAGTTCACAGCAGGTTGATGGCCTAGAGATGAGGACACTTCAAAGTTGTAAAGGTATTATTCTCACATGGAGTTATTTCTCAGTGGGTGTGAACAACAGCTACTCATCAAGCTGCTGTAGTGTGAAATAGAATTTCCTGAAAAATGATGTGCAGACATATGCAGAAAGCCACATGCTTAGTACATGCACAGACTGCCTGCCTAACTTCCAAGTGTGGGAATAATTGCCATGAGATGAGCTAGAAATGCAAAAGTCCCCATCATAAGTAGCCAGGGAGAGATGTGGCTTGGAATCACCACCTATACGTTGGGTTCCAGGCATGCGTGTTGTTGCAGGAGAAAAAGTGAACAGTGAAGATGCACTGGAGAAATAGAGGGATCTGGTTTTATATAGGAGTCCCCAACCTCCTAGATCTAATGCATGAAGATCTGAGGTGGAGCTGATGCAATAGCAATAAAAATAAGGTGCACAGCAAGTAAAGAGCTTGAATCATCCCTCCTTCCCTGGTCTATGGAAGAAATGTCTTCCACAAAGCCAGTCCCTGGTAGCAGAGAAGTTGTGCACTACTGGATAAGACTCTGGAAGCCTTTCTCTTAATGCTTGAAGACCTACCAGTGATGGGAAAGCAATATTGTTCATCCTGCCATGCACTGTGTCACAACTTGGGGGTCCTGATTGGGTTTCATGAGTTTCCACTGCTGAATGAAGAGATTCATGTGCAGAGGGACACCCACGCCCACTGTGCTGTGTGTCTGCTGAGCAACTCTCTGCCCCAGACCACACATGCTCCCAGGGTCCAGGTATCTGTACTATATTTGTTTGTACCTTTTCTCCAAATAACTCCGGTGCTGCACACAGACCTCTACTTGAATATTTTTCTCAATTTCGTGGGTCTCCTTTGATTCTGATAAGTGTGTAGTCAGGAGGCAGGCAGTTCTGGCAGTGACTCGAATGATACATGATTTTTTTAAAAGATTGTTTTTTTTATATGTGGACCATTTTTAAAGTCTTTATTGAATTTTTTGGGCTTCCATGGTGGCTCAGTGGTAAAGAATCCGCCTTCCAATGCAGGAGATGCAAGTTAGATCCCTGGATCGAGAAGATATCCTGGAGAAGGAAATGGCAACACTCTAGTATTCTTGCCTGGAGAATCCCATGGACAGAGGAGCCTGGTGGGCTACAGTCCATGGGGTCACAAGAGAGTTGGACATGACTGAGCAACTCAACAACAACAACAAGTTGAATTTGTTACAATATTCTGTCTGTTTTATGTTTCGAGTTTTGTTTTTTTTTTTTAGTTGCAAGTCATGTGAGATCTTAGCTCCCCAACCAGGGATATCGAACCTGCACCCCCTGCGTCGAAAAGGTAAAGTCTTAAATCACTGGACCGCCAGGGAAGTCCCATGATGCATGATTTTGAATAAGACATAAATAAAGCAGATCTCCTTGGAGTGGGGTGGGGTGGAGAAAAAACATCCAAGTGTTTATGTATGTATTTATTTTACCCCACATGTTTAAAACAGGATTCAAGTGGCTTACCAAAAAAAAAAAAAAAAAGGTATGTATGCCATAAGGCCTATGAAAATACAAACAGAAAATATAAATTTTGAGGAGGTAGACTCAAATATGCTAACCAGGAGGGTTAATGAGAATAAGGATGACTCATCTCACTACACAGATGGAGGTTTACGTCTGTGGTTTGGTTGCCAGGTGTGCCAACTCCGTGGTGTTAATCTCCAGGTTCATTGTGTGGGAGGCCCTAGTGAATTCTTGCCTTCAGTTAGAAAAGAACCAGATAAAGAGATGAAACTCACTAGGAATCCTGAAACCTGGCAGGCTGGGGGTCAGCTGTTGCTTCATATTCTAGAGCTGTTGCTTGCTGTTCTGTGAGGCTCAATTGTCAGGGAACAAGAGACGGCTGACCAAAAATATATATATATATACTGGGGCAAATTGTTTCTCATTCTTATTGGCATTCATTTTTTTTTAAATAGCTTTTAAATTATTGGAGTAACACGTGTTCCTTGCATACTCCCAAACACAAGTATGAAGACGAAAATAAAGATCTCCAAACCAATTACTCAGCAACAACCCTGAGGATGGAAGGATGCATTCTCTTGTGCTTGGGTCTCCTTGTGCACACACACACACAAGCTTAATAAAAGACTGGGGTCTTCTTTGACTCTTTACTTTCTCTTACAGCCAATAACCAATGTATCCCACTTTCTTGACCTTCACTATTCATAGACTTGGAGCTCTTCTTCCTACCACCTGATGCTGCTAACTGCTCTGAGCCATCATCAGCCTTCCCTTGGCACATCCTTATCACTGTCTCCCACAGTTCTACCATAGCCTCTCCTCAACACTGTGTCAGAGTGACCCTTTGAAGATGCAAGTCAAATCCTGTCTCTCCTATGCTCAAAAACCTCCAGTGACTTTCTAACTCACACAGAGAAGAAGCCCAAATCCTGCACTGTTGTAGCATACCTAGTCCTATACTGTCTGGTCTATACCGCCCATCCCCAGCTGGCATTCCATTGTGTTTTAATTTCTGGTGACATAGTATTCCAGCTAACATCTGTGCCATAGTTTTGCCGGAGTTTAGTTAACCAACTAAACTATGATGAATACCCTCTCTTCTCATTTTTTTTCCTGCCGTACACAAGGCTGAAACAAACATATTGGCATGCACCTGACTACACAGTTCTGCAGCTTTTGCCTTCATCAGAAACACGGCGCCAGACTTCTTTTGCAGAAATGTTATACCAATTCGCACGGCTACCAACCTTTTTCTTTCAGAAGCTGCCTCTGGTTAGAGTTCAGCTTTTCTGGTGGCCAGGGAAGACTAAGCAAGTCTTGGAATTTTGCATCTAAATTCCTATTTTGATGGTGGTGAGATTTTGAACTACTGTTGGCATCAGATTCGGTGCCAGTCTTCTTGCTTTGCCTTGTCAAATTGGACAGGGAGACGGCTGTCTTGCAAAAGTGGAATTGTCACTAATTGGCCACAGAGGAAAGATTGAAAATCTTGCCAAAAGTCTCCTGCCTTCTAAGAGAATAAAAATCCTCCATAAAATTTTCCCTCTCATTAAAAAGAAACCAATATGAAAAGCACCTTTATAAACTAGGAGGCACCATAGAAATTTTGAGGCATTGATATTCTCGTTGAGGCACGGCTGGTACCGCCTCTGTGTGAGGAGTATTAGTGGAGCTCACAAATGCACAGATCAGGAGGCTTGTCTGTTCAGCCTTCCCCCCCTTTTTTTTAAACCAGCTTGTTACGTCCTGTTAAGAAATGTCAAAGCAGAAACAACAGTAAATAACTTTTGACTTCACTTTGGTGTTTTCATTTAGATTAAAGCCGAGCACTTCAGGTACAGTCTACATACAAAATGCGTGCTCTAGAAAATGTTTTGTCACTTGTAATGTTTGGAATTCAAGTGGGTTTTCTTTATCATGACAAAATGAATTTAGCGAGAGGTAAGCATCACTTCATACTGAGAATGACAATGACGTACTTGTGTCCACTGAGTGAATACAGTGGAAAACTTCATGTTCATAAGAAACAGAGTTAAATCATTAATTCTGGTTTCCAAATAGCATGTATTCCATAGGATTTTATTAAAAATATTATATGCACTTTATAAAAATCAAGCCAGATGACACTCTCCTGAATATTTCAGAGAACCGGATTTTAACAAATCTATTTCTGTTTAAATTTAAAAGAATGCGAATATGTTTACAAGTCTAGAAATATGTATGTTGGAGTTTAAAATGTGATTGAATAAATTTTCAGGAGTTAAACCACTTATTTTTAGAATTTAAAGTAGGCTTTAATTTTAGATTTTCCTAAAATGAAACAAAAAAGACAAATGCTGCCTTCTATAAGATGTCAGAGTTTGGGGGAATAGTTAATCTTTGAATTTTTCACTGAGATAAATAATTTATATTAGTATATAAATGCCTTGATTTTTTTTTTTATTAAAAAAATTTTTTATGGCAACTCTGTCTTTGCCCTTGGTTATCACTTGGCAGGGTATCCAACTTACCCCAGTCCACTCTTCTCAGCTTCCCAGCATCAAGACTGGAAAAGGAAGGGATGAAAAAAATAAGTGAAACATGTTAGGAGAATAAACCATGGCATTTGTTTGGATTAACGTATTCCTAGTCCAATATTTGTGATTTAAATAACATACAAGATTGCTAAAGATCTCTCTCCCCATTGTTTCATTGTCAAGTTTTTGCATCCAACCACAGATAATTTTCTTTGGAGCATTCTAAAAAGTGAGTTTAAAAATTAGTTTGAAATTTTAGATTCAAATAAAACAAATCTTTTGTTTTATTTCATGAACCTTTAGAACTGAGAAGAATCTTAAAATAACAGGTTCTGACTTTCTGCTAAGCTTGCCTGATTGAACTTAGCCCTCCATCCCTCCCGGCCTGTACCAGGGGAGCCGAAAGTTGATGGAGGAAATTACACCATCAGCATAGCTGTAATCACCTTGACTTTAGGGCCATGAATATCAACTAGGCACTTGGCACTGTCAGAAATTACACTTCCCACAATAATAACTACAAAACAATGACCTACCTCTTCCCAAAGACAACGTTCGATACTCACGTATTTGTTCAACAGCAGGCATTGGCTCTGTCTTCTTGGAACATGTTCTATGAAAAGCTAGGGGACAACACATGCCTTTTCTCTTCTTCTCTACCTCTACTTCCTCTGTGTCTTTTGTGGGTGCTTTTCCTAGATCTGCCCATTGGCAAGCTTTAGGGTTTTTCTCTTCAGCTCTTTAATTTTCTCTACATTCCCCCTTTTTCCTAAGCAAATTCATTTAATTTCATGACTTTTTCTATCAACATCCTGATGGTTCACAAGAGGAGACAGACTCAAAAAGTGATTCCCAGGCTCTGCACTCCCGTGAGCTCTAGATTCAATGAATCCACTGCCCCCTTCACGTCTCCATTCAGAGGTCCAATGATACCTCAGTGTTGAGGCTGAAACAAATCCACTCCATTGCCCAAGCCTTCCCCACCTCCTCATCCAGTTGCTTAGGCTCAATGCTCAATGCTTAGCAACCATTCTTTTTTTTTTAATTGGAGTATAATTGCTTTATAGTGTTGTCTTAGTTTCTACTGTACAAAAATGTGAATCAGCCATATGTATGCATACATTCTCTCCCTCTTGGACTCCGCCTCCCCTCCCCCCATCCCATCCCTCTAGGTCTTCACAGAGCACCTAAATACATGGTAGTGTATTTATGTTAAACCTAATCTCCCAATTTATCCCCCCTTCCCCTTGTCACATGTCCATTCTCTGCATCTGTGTCTCTATTCTCGCCCTGGAACTAGCAATCATTCTTCATGAATTTCTTTTCTTGACTCTCTACACCTAATGTACTTCATTCATTCTAAGTGGCTTCAGTCATGTCTGACCCTGTGGGACACCGTGGACTGTAGCTCACCAGGCTCCCCTGTCTGTGGGGATTCTTCAGGAAAGAATACTGGAGTGGGTTCCAGTATTCTTGGGATCCCCCAGGGGATCTTCCTGACCCAGGGATCAAACCTGTGTGTCCTATGTCTCCTGCACTGGCAGACAGGTTCTTTACCACTAAAATGTACTGGTGATTCATTTTGGCTCTACCTCCAAGATATACCTGACTTTCTTCATTTCACTGCCATGGCACCACCAAAAACATTACATGGCTCACCTGTCCTGTAGAAATATCTTCCTAAATGGCTTTTCAGCTTCTATATCCCATTTGACAAAATCTCTCCTCCACACAGCAACCAGGTTGAGCCTTCCAGGGTATACGGCAAATTATGTCAACTGCTTAAAACTGCTCTGATGTTTTTCCATTGCAACAGAATAAAATTTAAACTCCTACAAGGCCCCGCATGATCTGCTACCTGCTCACGTCTCAGCCCTCATCTCTCCAGGCCCTGCCTTATTTACTCAGTCTCAATCCCTGCTGTCTCCTTCATCCTCGTGAACACACCTGGGGGATTCCCACTGGAGCATCTTTGATGTTTCTTCTGCTTGGAATGTAGACACAAAGCTTGCCTCTGTGTCCAGTTCTGTTCTCAGCTGATGTTCCCTTTCCTTAAAGAGGCTTCCCCTTCTGTGCTAAGTTGCTCTAGTAGTGTCTGACTCTTTGTGACTCTACGGATTGTGACCCGCCAGACTCCTCTGTCCTTGGGATTCTCCAGGCAAGAATACTGGAGTGGGTTACCATTTCCTTCTCCAGGGGATCTTCCTGACCCAGGGATCAAACCCACAGCCTCTTAATGTCTCCTGCATTGGCAGGCAGTTTCTTTACCACTAGCGCCACCTGGGAAGCCTGACTTCCCCTTCTACCTGGGCTAAAATATCCTCCCTCCCTCATCACTGACTGTAATATCATCTTATTTTATTTTCATCGTGGCAGTGGTGGGCTGTAGTCCATGGGGTCGCAAAGAGTGGGACATGACTGAAGCGACTTAGCATGCATTAAGCTGTATGGATCTTAGAATAACGCCACGTACTCTCATGCTGTTTACTTACAAGAGTGACATGATCAGAGCTGGATTCCAGATAGATGAGTTTGGGGTCTAAGTGCTTTTTGAGATGTCAAAGAACACAGGCGCTTGTAAACTTTACTTTTCTGTGTGACGGACAGAAAGTTTTAGAGCCATCAGGGAAAGTACTGGTCACCTTGCTGCTTCATCGAACACCCACACACCTAGTGCTTTGTTAGCTGGGTAGGATGAGGAAGAAGGGCTCTCTCTTCCTACAGGGGGCGCTCTTCCAGTTGCTGTGAAGACCCATCTTCATTCGGGAATCTCGTTGGATAGCAACAAAGAGCAGCCCTCAACTTTGACTGAGTTCTGTGTTCAAATGCAGGGCTGCCATGTGGTAGAGGCCAGGCAGTCCTGTTGTGTTTACACCCTGGGCAGTTTTGGTCTGGGTCAGCCACCGCCATGACCAGGTTGAACTCTTTCCACATTCCTGACCTATTTTCTAGGTAGCAATTGTTTTCCAGGTCAACCTATTGAATGTGTATTTCTCCCTTTCTGTTTAATGTAGTGCTTATCTGAAGTCGGAAAGGAACGCATAAAGAGAGGCCCTCAGGAGTGCTGAGGGATTGGCTTGACTGCTTTGATTGAAGTAAAAAGATTGACTTTTCCTTTTTGATTCAGGACAACGCATTGTCTATTATCATCTGAAAAGGGGGCTGCGTTGAGAACCTCTGCCAGTTCCTTCTTTCCAAAAACCTGTCATCACTTAACCTCCCTTAATGACAGTCTGTGTGTAAATTTCCCAAATTTTCACTTTTATAAATTCCAACTACAATGCAAATCATGTATTATATGTATCATACACAGTCGTGTCTTGATATAGTTATTATCCCATATTATTTTTACTTTAGATAATTTGTCATATATTTTTTGTTATCTTAATCATCAAGCATTTTAAAAAATCTTCTGTGAAAATCCAACACAAAATATTCTTCTGTCCTAAACGTATTTAGTTTACTCAAGAACCTGGGGTCTGTGTCATCAAGAAAGACTTAACTATCCCACAGATTTATACTCTGCTTTTGAATACGTTTTGGCACAAAAGGAGCATGTAAGATTGAAAGTAATTTTGGCTTCCACACTTGGTTTATATTTGTTTGTGAACTATGGTTCCATTGGCTGAAGTGCTTTGAAAACTGACAGTAATGAGATTTAAGTTCCTGTGAAATCTGATTCTCAGATGCCATCATGTTCTAGAGTGTGATTTTTCTCTTGATTTTTCAATTTTTATTTTGAAAGTCATTATTATCTTAATCTATTTCTAACAATCCAAAATCTGAAAGTTGCTTTAATTCCATAACTCTTTATAAGACAGCAAAGAAGCAAGCAAGCGTGTGCGTGTGTGTGTGTGCGTGTGTGTGTGTGTGTGTGTGTACTAAGCACGCTAAGTCTCTTCAGTTGTGTCCTACTCTTTGTGACCCATGGGGTGTAGCCCGTCAGGCTCCTCTGTCAATGGGACTCTCCAGGCAAGAATACTGGAATGGGTTGCCATGCCCTGCTCCAGGGGATCTTCCTGACCCAGGGATCGAATCCACGTCTCTTATGTCTCCTGCATTGGTAGGCTGGTTCTTTACCACTAGCGCCACCTGGGAAACCCATGTGTGTGCTTAATGACTATTGCAGAGAAATAGAGGAAAGATCAATACTTCACTTTTCCAAGTGAAGTAAGATTATATACGTATCTGGGAAGCAGTATAATAGGTGATCATTCTCATAAACATTGTTCCCTCTCATGTTTAGCATAAGAAATGCCCAGGTAGTTGTACCATATCTGTGTGTCTATGCTTGCCAGACTCTCAATGCACAAATATTTAAGAGAGAGGTCAATTCTATGAATTATCTTCTGAAGCTACAATAAAGATAATAACTCAGATGAACATCTTGTCTAATTAACAGGACAAATTTTGATATGCTGAGTTTTTGTTTATTCAAGAAATGTTTATAAAACGTTTATTATATGTTTGCCCTGTTCTAGCCCACGGGAGTAAGTAGTAAACTAAACAATTGTTTTTTACCACCCAGAGTTTATGTGTTTATATCTAACCTGATCTTCACCCCCAGCCCCTCCTTCCCCTCCAAAATTATTTGTTTGTTCAGCTACATTTCATGCTGAGTATGTAAAATCAAACAAACATGAAGTAAAAATTGTCTTGTTTTGTTCTCACTCTCATTCTCTATTTCTCTTTTCCAGCTTATACCTTCCAAGTTACATGTGAGTTAAACTGCACATTTAAAAGGATATCTTCTGAAGCTAATTTAGGCTATCAAATACTCTTTCTTATTCATTTCCTTTTTTATTAACATTTAATTTTGCACTGGAGCTTAGCCAATTAACAATGATGTGATAGTTTCAGGTAAACAGCAAAGGGACTCAGCTGTACATACACATGTATCCCTTCTCCTCCAACTCCCCTCCCATCCAGGCCACCCCATAACATTGAGCAGAGTTCCCTGTGCTCTACACTAGGTCCTTGCTGGTTATCCATTTTAAATATAGCAGTGGGTCCATGTCCATCCCAAACTCCCTCCCTAACTGTCTCTTTCCCCCCATCCTCCCCCCACCACCCCAAGCAACAATAAGTTCCTTCTCTTATCCTTTTTCAAGATGGCTTCTTTAAAACAGATATAAAGAAATCCCTAATCTAGAACTTAATGACTGTATTCACCTTTTATTTATAAGTTTACTTAAAATATAAAGTTCTGAGCCACACTTGAGGCAGCCCTGACACCACATACCCTTAAATTCAGATCTGTGTGTTGGGGCTTTCATTTTGTTGCCTATCTTGTTTGGCTTGAGGTGTTTTGGACAATAGGATATTTGGCTGCTGGGAACTCAAAATTAACCACCATCTTCATGGACCAAGAAAGCTGCATAAGCTTTCTTCACCAGCTTATAAGTAAGCCAGATAGATAAGGAAATAAAAGGCAAACATATAAACCCAAGGAAACAATTAGCTTCCCATTACAACATTTTATCATATCCAGTCCTGTGTAGGTCTGTGTCAACACAGATTGACAAAGTCATAGAATTTTATTAGACAATGTGAAAACTCATTTGCAAATTTTATGGCTGTCCATCATTGCTTGCATTCACAGTCCAGAGGCTCTCCATTGTTGGAAATAACAATTGGGAGCAGTGGCTGGACACGGCCAACCATAGAGGTTGCGATTTCTCAACGACAGGTGTTCTATCCTAATTACCTCCATTAGTTCCTCTTTACTGCAAGATTCTGTGTCCTGATTCGTATTCTCTTTACCAAACACCAGACCAGAACTAACAGCTCCAATGTGAAGCAAGACAATCACCTCCCCACCCTCCATGGACTATTTCAGTTCAGGGGCTGTTGTCAATAGGACTGTCCTGTGTGTACGGTCTGATGCCTAGCTTTCTAACCTGGGCAGGACTTCAGGCTGCAGAAAAAACATAGCCAGTGAAAAGTCAGACCTAGACATCTGTAATCTGTGAAAGGTGCTAATGAAAAAAGACACTTTCTTTGGAGGGGCTGGGTTTGAACTGAATGGCCTAGAAAGCCAGGCCTACGCTGTCACTCAACAAGAGCTAAGAGTAGCAATCCAGGGGTGCAGATTCTGCAGTTCATCTCAATGGGATGCTTTTGCTATGTATTTGAGCAGACATGGCTTGTTTCTTGAATATTTTTTCAAAATGTAGGGGACTTTAACAATATTTAAAGTACCATTTTTACAAATCAGGTACGTGAGTGCTTAGTCACTCAGTTGTCAGACTCTTTGAGACCCCGTGGATTCCAGGGGATCTTCCCGAGGGATTGAACCTGGGTCTCTGACCTTGCAGGTAGATTCTTTACCATCTGAGCCGCCAGTCCACCAGTACAGCATTTAAGCAATGCTGTACTTAAATAAATTTTGCATTATATATATTGCTTTTAAATAAATGATATAGCTCTCATCATCACCCTAGGAGATAGGTATTCTGAGTTCTTGTCTACTTTTCTTCCTCCCTTCCTTTCTTGTCTTGTTTTTTCCCCCTCTTTCTTCCTTCTTCTTCTTTAGCAGCGGAAGGTCCTATAGGTCAATTCATTTGACTGAGGCTACTTAACTTTTATTTTTTTTAATTTATTTATTTTAATTGGAGGCTAATTACTTTATAATATTGCAGTGGTTTTTGCCATACGTTGACATGAATCAAGCCGTGGGTGTACATGTGTTCCCCATCCTGAACCATCCTCCCACCTACATAACTTTTAAGTAGATGAGCTGGGAGTAAAATGCAGCCCTCTAGATCCAAAGACTATACTTTTCCTATGTCTCATAGGTTTCTATTCCACTCGATGTTCCTCAGTGAAATGATGACAGCAAACAGGCAGCCTGTTACTTTTATGAATCTGAATTCTTGAGTATCTGTTACTACACGAGTGAAGCATAGAAGTGATGACTGCATTTTATTTATTTATTTAGGTTGCACCGAGTCTTCCTTGTTGCATGAGGGCGTTGTCTAGTTGTGGTGAGCGGGGGCCATTCTTTGTTGTGGTGCTCGGGCTTCTCATTGTGGTGGCTTCTCTTCTTGCAGAGCCGGGGCTCTAGGACAAACTAGCTTCAGTAATTGTGGTTGTGGTGTGTGAGCTCAGTAGTTGTGGTGCCTGAGCTTACTTGTTCTGCGGCACGTGGGATCTTCCTGGACCAAGGATCGAAATGGTGTCCCTTGCATTGCATTGGATTCTCAACCACTGGACCAACACACAGGGGAGCCCTGACTACATTTTTTATTTTCCTGTGAACAGGGTCTGAATTTGATCGGTCTTAAAAGCTCTAAGGGCTGTACTCTTGTGAAAGTTCTACATCTTTTTCTTTTCTTTTACAAGGGTACCCTTTCTTTAGCCATGGCCCTGTTCTTTTAGGAAATAAGTCAATGAGACAACGAGATGAAACCCAAAAGACTAAAAAAAGTGAAAATTAGATATCAACAAGGGGTCAGACATCACAATATATCAGGGTCAGAAATTTAAAGTGCCAGGGTAAGGAGGTGTTTTGATTTTAATGTTATAAAAAGAAATGCCATAATTCAGAGCAGTTGCAAGAGGCAGAGGTATAAAAGTGACATGGATGACTGTTTGGCAGAGGTTTCTCAAGGTCATGTCAAAGACATTGCTCATTCTTGGACCATGAGTTTTTAAGACTTTGGAATATAAATCTCACATTAAGTTACCATACTGCTAAATTTTGTTGTTTTATTCTTTAGGTATTTAAAAAAAAATGTCTGGTGCTGTATGCTTACCTGAGCTGCCACAGAACAATTCATTATCTCTAAATCAGCAGTGTAACTTAAGATGGGATGTGGGAGTGAGGCTAGCAGGAAAAGGATTATAATGGGGTGGGGCAGAATGTGAGTGTGTGAATTTCTATTTTTCTGCCTTTGTTTTATGTGTAGTAAGACCAGAAGAGGCCTTCGCTGTTCCCACAGTGATGTCTTTTCAGTTCTAGTACCATTCCTTACATCTGTTATGACTCTTTTTTGCTTGCGTGGAGAAATTTAAATGGACATAAATAGAGCCGTTAGCAGAGTGGGTTGCCTGCATCATGTCCTCTCTTCAAGAGGGCTTCTTTCCCCTTTCTCCCGCTTCTTTTCATGATGCTACTATCCGCCTGACATTATCCTAGCTCCTCCAGTGGTGCTCTGGACTCGTCTATGATCAGGCTACATCACAGAATGGCTCCCAGAGTGAAGTCCTCTAGTTAGTTTAATCACCTGCAGAAAACCTCTACTGTTATATCTACTGGTAAGCTTGTTATGTTCTGGTTTATAACTTCAAAAATATTTAGGATTGTTTAAAGGAGGCTTAGCCCCTTTAAAAAGCAGCTTCAGTAAAGTAGGATGACACAGGCAGTGATGAAAACCAAAGCTGTTGAGAGCTACAGCTGTCTGGTCCTTTCGTATGCAGATTTATGGAACAAGGAGGGGATTTGAGAAGGAGATGAGGGAAGACTCCAGAGAGAGTTGGCAAACATACAGTGAAGAACAGGGGCTCAGGCTTCAATCTCCCAGGAAATGCAGGCTGACTCAAGGAATCAATAGCATTTACCATTGGACAGTACTTTTCATAATCCCAATATTGTGTTCTAGTCCAGTCTCAGGGCAAATGCTTTCCTAAAGTTCACACAGCTAGCAAACACAGCTTCAGGAAGCCTCTGAGGCCAAGTGTCATGGTCTTTTCACTCACTTTTGCCCTGTGCTGGATAAATAATAGGTTGTCATTATATGTGTGTCCAGTGAGTGAATGACTGGATAAAAGCATTTATGATAATCAATGGGTATCTTAAACATCTAGCATCTTCCTGTATGATTTTAAACAAGTTAAGTACTGAGCTGAGAGAAGGCAGGCAAGTAAGTCTTGTGGCATTGGCATTTTTATCTGAATGAAGTCACATTTATTTGATGGCTTAGTTAATGTGTGTGCCCACAAATGCCTGCATAGCCTTTTAACAGGCACTGACTGTACCATGAGCCATATAAATGATTATGAATAAAGATAGGCAAGCAACTCCAGGTTAAAGTAAAAAGGTTTTTTTTTTAATAAATATTATGCTTCTCAAAAGCCATACAATTCTTTTGATTTTTAGGTACTTTTAAGATGGCATCTCATTTTCCGCAGTTTTCCTGATGGAGTAAAATGTCTTACTTATAGTAATCATTTCCTACTTATTTCTCAACTTGATCACTGCAATGCAGTTCTGATGCCAACTATCCAGAGAGGGCAGATGTCCCTTCACTTCAGATGCCAGTTGTAATTTCAGAGGTTCCCAGACCACTCATACTTCAGACCAACTGGTTATAGATTTGGGTGTTTTCCTTACCTTTTCAGGTTTGTTAATTCACTAGAATGACTCACAGACTTAAGAATTTCAGATTACAGATTTTTTATAAAGGATATAAATGAAAAGTGGTCAAAAGAAGAGACTCATAAAGTGAAATCTGGTAGCACCCCAAATATGAAGCTTCTACATCCTCAGGCTTCAAATTTCCCAGCACGTCAATGTGTGTCACTAACCAGGAAGCTCACCTGAGCTTCAGTATCCAGAGTTTTTATTGCTTGTCTCATTATGATGACATTAGTGACTGAATCATAGGCCATGAGATTGAACTCAATCTCCATCTCCCCTCCCCTTCTGGAGCTTGGACTGATCTTATATGTGGTTCAAAGCCACACCCCTCCAATCACAGAATAGATCTTTCTGACATGGCCAGCCCTCATCCTCATTAACATAAGCTATCTGGGCCCATCATGAATAACTAAGAGACCCTTATCACTGGGGAAAGT
Organism: Cervus canadensis; assembly: GCF_019320065.1. Lineage (NCBI taxonomy): Eukaryota > Metazoa > Chordata > Mammalia > Artiodactyla > Cervidae > Cervus > Cervus canadensis. The sequence goes on along the minus strand of NC_057397.1, from coordinate 28,486,667 downwards.
CCAGAGATTTAGAACAAATTCAATAGTATACAGTAATCATGGGAGATAATCTATATTATCTCCCATGGACAAATTCTGTATTATACAGTAATCATGTTACTCTATCACTACGCTGTTAAAAAATATCTGTGTCAGTAATGGTCCTGACCAGCCAACCTTTGAATAAGAAAACTGACCCACTTGTGCTGCCCGTCAAGGAAGTTCTACTCTCTGGTCCCAGTTATTGGGATTTATCAACACCAGATCCCTTGATTATTAGTAAAAACTGAGGTCCATGCCTTGCTGACTCACCACCACCACATAGGACAAAATATGGTACCACGTGGGGGACTTGGTACTGCTGCTACTCCCCGGAAGAAGAAGGAGTTTTATACCTCCAACCACAGTGCTCTTTTACTTCTCTGGCATTCTCTTCCTGTTGTTGGTGTTCAGTTGCTAAGTCATGTTGCTAGATTGTGTCCAACTCTTTGCAACCCCTTGGACTGCAGCATGCTAGGCTTCCCTGTCCTTCACTGTCTCTCAGAGTTTGTGCAAACTCATGTCCATTGAGTCAGCGATGCCATCCAACCATTTTATCCTCTGTCACCCTCTTCTCCTCTTACCCTCAGTTTTTCCCAGCATCAGGTTCTTTTCCAGTGAGTTGGCTCTTAGCATCTGGTGGCCAAAGTATTGGACTTTCAGCTTCAGCATCAGTCCCTCCAATGAACATCCAGGGTTGATTTCCTTTAGGATTGACTGGTTTGATCTCTTTGCTGTCCAAGGGAGTCTCAAGAGTCTTTTCTAGCACCACAGTTTGAAAGCATCAATTCTTAGTCACTCAGCCTTCTTTATGGTTCAGTTCTCACATCTGTACATGACTAATGGAAAAACCATAGCTTTTACTATATGAACCTCTGTTGGCAAAGTGATGTCTCTGCTTCTTATTGTGCTGTTTAGGTTTGTCATAGCCTTTCTTCCAAGGTGCAAGCATCTTGTAATTTCATGGCTACAGTCACCGTCTGCAGTGATTTTGGAGTGCGTCTCTTCCTATTCTAGGTTAACTGTTACACAATCCTTTTCATCAGCATTGTAAAATAAACAACAGTTATTAAACATAAGTAGCTAAGGTTTATTATTCACTTACTGTGTACAAGATAATGTGTCAAGTTCAGCATATATGTTAGCACATCTAATTCTTAAAACATCCTTATGAGATGGGGACAGTTGAAGAGTGAAAGCATTATAAGGACTTAAACAGACCTTGTGTCTTAGTTTACAGGAGTTCTGAAGTAGACTCTGAGACAAGTAATTTATTTGCAAGAGAATCCTAGGAAACTTTTGGGGGGTGGGGGTGAGGGCGCAATTTTGGATAGTCAAGTTAGCCAATGAAGAGTATGCTCAAGTAAGTTTTCACTATAGGAAACAACTTTGAACCCATTAGGAGAACCTGGGAGCCAGTGCTGTTCCCTCAAGGAGTGAGAGAGCTGGGGTATTTGCACACCAGTTTCTGTTCATTGTTGGTTAAGAGCTGATCCAGAAGGGAGTTACTTCCTAGGCAACTCTGCTGTGTCTCAAGAGCCGGCCAGGTAGGCAACAGAGGGAGGAGAAATCATCAGGAAAGAAATGCAGCTGTGGGTTGGAAGTCAGTGTTAAGAGGCCGTCAACAAGGCACCAACAGCATTTACTACAAATAAGTTTGAATCTTGGTTCTGCCACTTATGACTTTGGACAAGTTACTTAATACGTCTGTGTCCCAGTTTTTCATTTGTAATATGGGGGTATCAACACCTGCTTTATGGTAGTGTTAGGATTAAATGGGATCCTGAATGTAAATTACCAGACATACAGCAAAGCCTCAGAAGTCATATGGTCTTTATTAAATTGGTGTTTGATATGTATGAGTATTTCATTAATTTCCTGAGTAGTTCATTCAGTTATCAATTACCTGCATTTCCAGGAGGACTTTTACTGAGCAAGCAGCAATCATAAACATCCCAGCAGTTTTAGGCTTTGGGTGTCAAGTTCTGAAGGCCCGGACTCTGTGCTGTTTAGTTCAGAGTGACGGATGGTGCCAGCATCCGCCCATACTTGGGGGCATGTAGCAGGAGTCACCTACAGCAAAGTTTGGGATCTTTCAGTTGTAGGCATGTGTACAAATAGGGTTTTCCCAAATTTTCAGACTAACATCCCTTATTGGTCATTTTTTTTTTTTTTTTTACCACTGATCGCTATGCCTACATTATTAAGATTCTGCCACCTAAAGGGGCATCTCAATTTAAAAGAAGAATTATTTCAGCTTTCCTCATTTCCTGGGCAAAAAGAATGCCAAGAAAGAGCAATTTCCCTGGAGTCCCCATGGAGAAAAATTTCTCTATGGCCAAGTTATAATTACATACAAAATTTCAGAACATAATCTCACGTGGCTTATTGAAGATGGGAGGGTCAAGGATGACCTTGAAATGCTTAATTGTGGGAACTGTGTGTTGACTTCTTGTGACTACTATAATCTAATTGACTATAGCTTTATAAACATGGTACACTAAATATTGAAAATATTAAAAACAGTGAACCACATGACAAATTGTCTTTGCTGGTCATCCCAATTAGCGAGGTCCTGAAAGTAATTAGTCTAGGCTGAACAGAAACCAGGCGACAAGGGAGTGAAAAATTTAATCAAACTTGGAATTTTGACCTATTAAACTAAAACGGGTTTAAAACCTCCAATTGTGCTACTCATCACTTTGGAGCCTGTTTACTTGAACAGACCTGGTAAATTTTCTTTCTTTTTTATTTTTTTAAATTATGAAAGCATGATAACACATTTACAGGAGACTTGGAAAATACAGAACAAAGTTGCATATAGTTCTACCATGTATTACAATTATTTTTTTAAGTAGATAAATTAAGGTTTTTAGTTGGAGTTTCAATATCAAACTCTCAAAAATTAATAGAATGACTAGACAGAAAAGTAGAAGGCTATAGTAGACCTGGAAAGCCCTAATTATCAACATAATTAGGATTTATACAATTTCACACCACAGCAGGGTACAAATTCAAGTTCCCATAGACTATAAACCAGGAGACCCTGGAACATATCCAGGGACATAAAACAAGGTGCAAAAATTTCATGGTCTAAAGGTATTGAAATCATACAGGGTCTGTTCTCTTATCACTGTGGAATTATGTTAGCAATCAATATCAAAACATACTTAAAAATAAACTGAAACTTGAAAATATTTTCAAGTGCAATGTGACATTTATCAAGAGAGATCATTGATGTAGCCATTGAAAGCTTCAGTAAAGTTGAAAGACTGAGAAAACACAGGGGGTGATTGAAGAGAAGAAAGCATTTAAATGAGAAATTAATATCAAAATGAGCAATTAATATCAAAGATACTTAACCCCATGTATTTGGAAATTAAATCAGACCTGGTAAATTTTGCAGTGAATAGACAAACTTTAAAAGGCAGAGTTTTCCATTTCATGTGATTGGTTTCAGGCTCATTCTGTATCATATAGTCTGTCACATAGATGCAGATTGCAAAATCTTGACAAAGTTTGGAGCTTTAAATGAAACAACTCCTTCCTAGCAATTCCAGTGGCCTGTGTTTAGGCACCCCTGATAACTTTTAATTTCTTTCTTCTGAGTTTTCTTTTCAATTTGTTTTCTTCTCCTTCACAAAGGGATTTCACTGTTGCTGGACTTTAACCTCTTAGTAATTGTGTTTGTAGAAATAGGGATATTTCTGAAAAGTGAAGCAATAGAAATGGAGTTATAAACATGGTAAATGAATGAAAAACCCTTGTCAATATTAGTGATATTTATTTGGTTATGTTTCTTTTTAAGTCTGTGCAAAGTTAGACAGCAATTTCATTTTACCCAACATGAAATTTCAACAAAATAGATTTTATTTTTAGAAATTGTATTTTTTTAAACTGAAATAGAGTTGATTTATGATGTTGTGCCAGTCTCAGCTGTACAGTAAAGTGACTCACTTATACACATATAGGCATTCTCTTTTTTTATGTATGATTTTTCATTATGGTTTATCACAAGATATTGAGTATAGTTCCCTGTGCTACACAGTAGGACCTTGTTGTTTACCCACAACAAGATATATTTGAAATGTGAAAAGAGCCTCTGTAAATTTTCATGTCCATTTCCCCAAAGTAAAACCCCGAGTTACACTTTTCAACCCTATAAGAAATGTCTTAAGTCTTAGAGCTGTTAAATTTTTACTTATTTATTAATTTTTTTTTGTTAAATTTTTAATTTGTCAGTTGTCTATGGATATGTTAGAATCTTGTTTATTTGTTTATTTTTTTTATCCTGGGTCAAATATTGTCTTTGATTCTGTGTCTTCCTCTCTTTCTCTTCTTGTTGGCCGGTTCAGTCTTATACACCTGGGGCTTTTCATGGATTAGAAAAGGCCCCGAACACATTACCTTCTCCTGACCCATGGAATGCTCCAAATCCCCCTTGATATGAAGACAGCAGCTGGTCGAGATGAGATGACCAGACTGGCCAACAACCTGGGACCGATTTACAAGGTCACCGAGGAGAGAACCGTAGCTCTTCAAACTTTGCTTAACTTGAGGGGGAAAAGGTTTCCAGGCCAGTGGAGAGCTTCCATAGAGATTGGAGATGACGCTTCATTTCTTTGGGGGTAGTTTTTAGCCATGTGCCCATCAGAATATGCGCTTATTGTGAGTCATGAATGAGAGAGAACGAGCTGGGGACGCCGGAATATCATTCCTGTATTTCGCTGGAACTATTTCCGCTGAGCTGCTCTCGCTTACTCCCTCCTGTGCTATCACCTGCCAGAAGCAGCCCGCCTCGTCGGAGTGCCGTCTGGCATTGCTGGGGCATGAGCGCCTTGGCCTCCCTGCGAAGGTGCTGTATGTTGGCACCGCGGGCCAGCAACCCCTCATGCTTGAACGTAGTTGGCATCCACAGGATGAGCAGGAGTCATTTATTTTCTGGTCCAAGGATTCTAACTAAACCATATCCACTTACTATGAAATCACCAAGTGATAGACAAAATATGCAGTCTTTTCCGAAATGCATGTTTTTCTCTATTTAGAGAGTAATGTGTAATGTATTGGTGAGCTAACATAGGACTATAATGTGTGTGTGTGATAACGTCAGCTTTATTTTGACTTCTATCAAAATGTTTTTAATTGTATTTTGGATACAGAGTGGAAGGGACATTGAAAAGCATCTTTCCAGTCTTTTGATGCAAATTAATAGAGGTGAAGAGAAGAACTACAAGTAAAAAGAGAAGTGAAATCGATTTGTTGGTCAATTTTGACAACTACCCTGGTTAGGTCTAGACAAAGCTTCAGCTTCGACAGTGAGCCTGTGGCAGTTGGGAAAGTTAAATGTATTCAATTGTCCCCCAGCTTTGGGTTCCTGAATACAGAAAGAAAAAAGAAAACCTTCTATAAGTGATCATTCACTTTTGCTATCACTTACTTGACTACCTAAATGAGAATGAAACCTATGATTTTGTAATATCTGTTGTTTTTTAATAAATGTGTAATGTATTGTGTAATGTAATGCAGTAACGTAGTGGTGGTTTATGATCCAAAAGGGAGGAGACATCTTTTTCCAACATTCAATTGTATCACTTGGCATCCTAAAGTTTCCTCTGTACAAAGTGCTAAGACATTCATTAGTGTGGATAAGTTTGCTGTTATAATAAATAGATCAAAGATAACTAATGGCATATGCAGATAGATGTTTATTTTTCATTTCTGTAGAGTCCAAGACAGATCCAGGTGACTAGGGGACCTATTTTATGACCTTCTTTGACATGGGCTCTGCTGACTTTCGATAAGTCTGTGGGTATCACATCCAACAAGGAGGATCTGTTACCAGAGGATTTTATGACCAGGTTTGGAATAGGCACATTTCTAGTGAGTCACTTTTTGCATACCATTGGCTGAAAGTTAGTCACGTGGTCATATCTGCAAGGCAGGGTGGGATATATAGTCTAGCTGTGCTTCTCAGCAGAAAAATAAATCTCTGCCACATTGTCCCTCCTCAGTTAATAGTATAGGAAGAATGGACTTCCCTGGTGGCTCAGATGGAAAGAATCTGCCTGCAATGCAGGAAACACGGGTTCGATCCCTGGGTCAGGAAGATCCTCAAGGGAAAGGAATGGCAACCCACTCCAGTATTCTTGCCTGGAGAAATCATGGACAGAGAAGCCTGGCAGGCTACAGTCCATGGGGTTGCAAAGAGTCGGACACAACTGAGCAACTTCCACTTTTCCTTTACCTTTTTAGCATGGGAAGAATATGAAGACAGAACCAACTATAATATGAGGTGGAGGTTGACATTCTACACAGTAAATATTTGGTAAGCATGTACATTCAAGGCTGAGTGCTCACACCAGACAGAATATAGAAGATGAAATGATGCTACAGTTTGCAATTTTGGAGGAAGGATACCATAGTCATAGTGCAGGGCTGGAATGTAAACAATATGAGGGCAGGGCTCTTGCTTGTACTGTTTACAGCAAAGTCCCTGATTTCTAGCACACTGCATGACATATACTAGAAATCAGTAAATATATGATAAATTGTTTAGTGAATAATTATTAGAATTAACATTTATTATTAATATTTATTAATAATTTATTAGTTATTAGAATGATTATTAGAATTATTCACTAAATAATTAATTCAGTAATTACTTGGTGAGTAAATTCTAAGTCAGGGTAGATCACCTCTCAAAGTCAAAGAAAAGGATAGACTAGACATGGATTGTATTGCATTAGCTTTTGAAGCCGACATCACAACCACACAAAAGAAGGCAGCTAAAATCACTTACTAATGCCAAATATTAAAAAACATTATCAAGGACATGATTTTTCCTCTTCATGAAAGCAGACTTTTCTGGACCTTGACTCTACATTTCATGCAAACTGAGAACTCTCCAGTGGAGGTGCTATAAGGAAGGTAAATTACTCAGTGTTTTCAAGCAGTAGCAGTCTTCTTTTATCACTCACCATATCAATAATATTTAAAGGACCCTCTAAAGACACACTTATTAGTAGACAAATGAGGTAATAAGAATTTCTTTTACTTAAGCATGGCTACCTACTGGATTTATCTCCCCAGTATGGGTCATTACCAATGTCGTAAGTGATTCCAGAAAAGACTTCTGCCATCATTACCAAGTTTTTATTAGCAATTGAAGAGTGGGGAATGTGACAACAGATTTTCTGCTCAAGTCTGCATATTTCTCATCATCCCATATCCTCACTGACTGCAGAACCAAGACCATTTTTGTGTTTTTTAGATTCTGAAAGCTGTTCACTCTCCTTCCTAAGCAAAAATCTTTAGGTTTCTGGTGTGTGCATGCGTTCTCAGTCACTTCAGTTGTGCCTGACTCTTTGTGATCCTATGGACTATAGCCCATCAGGCTCCCTTGTCCATGGGATTCTCCAGACAAGAATACTGGAGTGGGTTGCTATGCCCTCCTCTAGGGGAATTTTCCCAACCCAGTGATCGAACCCTTATCTCTTATGTCTCGTCTCCTGCATTGGCAGGCAGATTCTTTACCAGTACCACCACCTGGGAAGCCCCAGGTCTGTGGAACCAAAATCCAGTGCACTCAGTAAACACACTGTTTGAAATTATGGATGTCACTGGAATGAAGGAATAAGGATTAGGATTTGGGAATTTTAAATATTACTGATTTGTCTCTAGAATATACTCCAGATGGGATTTGTATGATTCCATTCATCCTTCCAAACAAGGATGAATCTCAGTCATTTCACTGAGTGAAAGGAGTGAAGTTAAAAAAAAGAATGTACTGTGTGATTCCACTCACATAAAATTCTAAAAAAGGCAGACTGTAATGACAGAAAGAAGGTAAATGATTGCATGGGGTGGGGTGGAGTTAGGGATGAATTACAGAGGGAAACTTTGGGGGATGGATATGTGTGTAGTTCTGACTGGAGTCTGGTTTCATGGGTGTATATGTGTGTCAGAGGTGGTCAAATTACCCAGCCTATAGAGGAGCAGTTTATTTTACTTTGATCATATCTTAATAAATTGGGAAGTGTTCCTCAATTAATACCAATTGTATACTAACAAACTGATCTTTTATTCCTTTTTGAGGGGCAAGGTATTTGGTGGTAGTGGTGGTATTTAGTAGCTTAGTCCTGTCTGACTCTTTGCGACTTCATGGACTGTAGCACACCTGTCTCCTCTGTCCTTCACTGACTTCCACAATTTGCTCAAATTCATGTCCATTGAGTCGATGATGTTGTCTAACCGTCTCATCCTGTCACCCCTTCTCCTTTTACCTTCAATCTTTCCAAGCATCAGAGTATTTTCCAATGAGTTGGCTCTTCACATCAGGTGGCCAAAGTATTGGAGCTTCAGCTTCAGCATCAGTCCTTTCAGTGAATATTAAGTGTTGATTTCCTTTAGGATTGACTGATTTGATCTCCTTGCAGTGCAAGGAACTCTCCAGCACCACAATTTGGAAGCATCAACTCTTAGTCACTCAGCCTTCTTTATGGTCCACTTCTCACATCTGTACATGACTACTGGAAAAACCATAGCTTTTATTATACAGACCTTTGTTGGCAAAATGATGTCTCTGCTTTTTTAATACACTACCTAATACACTTGGACCCTCCAACGATCAAGTGTCTTTTAATTTCATGGCTGCAGTCACTGTTTTTCCTCTTTCTTCTTCCCCTGTAATGTCCTTCCCCTCCCAATTTTCTTCACTCTATAACTTAAAAAACTCCATACATTTGACTAATCCATACATTTGATAGAACTCCATACATTTGATAGAAAGTTTTAGAAACTTTCTATTCTGCTTTTCCTGCTCTGATATCAATGTTTTTCTGATAGTATTTGTAATACTTCTCATTCCACTAATGGTGAGTGTACACTTGGTCCCTACTTTAAAAAAATTTGTTTATTTTTTATCTATTTGGTTGAGTCAGGTCTTCGTTGCAACACACAGACTCTCTAGTTGTGGTGGGTGAGCTCGGTTGCTCCGAGGCATGTAGGATCTTATTGCCTGACCAGGGGTTGAACCTGTGTCCCTTGCATTGCTAGGTGGATCCTTAAACACTGGACCACGAGGGAAGTATTTATAGCTTGTTCTTTTAAATCACAGCTTTTTTAATTAAGACTTCCTCCAGTCACATCTCAATGATGTGAAAAATATGGGGAATAATTTTTACAGAAAAGGTGGCATGTTTTCCAACCACTGACAAATCTGAGAATACCTCTCTCTCTCTTTTTTTTTAATATATATATGAATGACAGGTTGGAAAGGAGGCGGGAAGGAAAATACATTTGAATATCTGCTATATTCTAAGCACTTGGAAAAGCCATTGTCTCCTGTATTTCTTCTATCAACTCTGTGAAATATGATCTCTATTTTACAAGTGAAAATTGTTACTGCTTGGAAAGATGAAGTATTTTGTTTATATACCTAGTAAGTCAAAGAACAAGGGACAGATTCCAGCCCTGGCTGTTGTGCTCCGAACCCCTGCACTTTCCTCTGCACCACACTTCACCGTGATTTGTTTTCACATGTAGAGGCATCACTTGGCCAGTCCTTGCCTTCCTCAGGCCCTCTCAGCTTCAGACATGGATGTCCTCACTCTACTGATTCAGAACCACTCTCGGATCCTCACCAGGCAATCTGTTAGCAGCCTCTCTCCTAGAAGAAGCTGGAATAATACCATCAATCACTGAGCATCGACAGTGCTAGGCATGGTGCCAAATGCTTTACTATTTAAGTACATAATTTCTATTTTCTAGACCAAAAAACCTGAGGCAGCCTGTTATCATCTAGGTGGTGGAGGCAGGATTAGCCTGTGTCTCTCTGACTCCAAAGCCCATGCCTCAGCCAACATGTTATTTTTGCCTTCATAGAGTCAGTATTTGGTGTCCTTGGGCATACATATGCCTGCCTAATCAAATTTTTCCATTATTTTCCATTGTGTTAGCTTATAAAGACTGATTGAATCTCTACCTTGGCACTCTGATGAGCTCTCAGTTCCTCCTGTTGAGTTTGGAACTTAACCCTGAATTTCAGCTCATTTTGTTGAATGTCATGCCTGACCTTTCCAGTATTTCAGTGTCGTGTTTTCTTCTTTCCATTATTTTTCACTGTGCTCTACATGTTCAGCTCTTGACTGGGAGCACTGGATCTGGTAGACCCTGCTTGTCTTCTAGTATCTCCACTGGCTAGAATTTTTCTTTCCTTGTTATAACTCCCAGATTGGACTAGTTTGGATATCTTGTTGTGACTCCGTTTGAGGCATCATCTCCACAGCCAAGTTTAGTCTTCTTGCCTTTGTTCTCCATGTAGTCGGTGTACATGAGTGAAATCCTTTCCTGGTAATTTGAAGAAAGATGACCTTAGAGCATGACTGGTAATAATGAACCCCAAAGCTATTCAAAGCAGGAATACACATAGACTCTACTTGCCAGTGGGTTCATGAGGATGGCTGGTCCTAGAGAAACACAATTGTTTGTAAAATGAAACAACTTCAGTTAAATTATGCATTGAGAATGAAAGAGAAAAGAGTACTCTACAGGTGTATAGAAAAGGAAAGTCAAACAAACAAGAATTTGTCATTGTTTACCCAGCATTTAACAAAAGGAGAAAGAAAAAATTATGTGGTCATTCCACTGAGGACTGGAGATAGTGGTTTACTGGTTCTTGATGAAATTACCCCCGTTGACTATGACACTTCTTTTTCTTCAGTTCTAGTTACAGAAAGAATCTGATGGTTAGGAGATTAGACTCTCAAATGTCTAGGGACTCTAGAGAAGGCCAATACTACAGGCAGAAGAAAGTAGAAGAAAGTTTCTCTTATTTTGATAAATTTGTTTTCTTGAGTATATAGAAGGATATGTGCCATCTTGGGAAAATGTTTGACTTTAGATACTGTAACAAAATTGCATCTGAAAACCAACAAAGCAGATGATTAGACACCGAGACACCGGTTACCATATCAAGGCATTGCCACCTCGTGGACTGTCTTCTGAATGTGTGCTCAGTCACTCAGCTGTGTCCAACTCTTTGAGACCTCATGGACTGTAGCCCACCAGGCTCCTCTGTCCATGGGATTCTCCAGGCAACAACATTGGAGTGGGTTGCCATTTCCTCCTCCAGGGGATCTTCTCGACCCAGGGATCAAGCTTGTGTCTCCCACATCTCTTGCACTGGCAGGCAGGTTCTTTACCACTGCATCACCTGGGAAGCCCCCATACCACACTTGATCTTAATCAAAAGGTCTTCTGTTTACTACTGCTTACTATTTACTACTCTCTAGTTCTCTTAGCAATGAATATACAATCCAGTGGAACTCACTTTCCTTTCTCCACTGCACTTTGCCACTGGGGCTCTGAATGCTTTGCATTTCAATCCATGAAAAAAATTATACACAGAAACATGAAAATGCAGTCTGTGGATTGAAGATGAAGTCTGAATTTAACTTTATTAATAACTAGATTCTAGCTTGAAACTGAATGATATCTTATTTTGCAGTGTATCTGCAGCACTAATTCTCAGATCTCACAGGGCTCTCTTGACCTGGGACTCTTTAAAACCTCTATGTGCCCAGTAGCTCAGTCGTGTCCAACTATTTGAGACCTCATGGACTATAGCCCGCCGGGCTCCTCTTGTCCATGGAATTTTTCAGGCAGGAATACTGGAGTGCATTGCCATTTTCCTCCTCCAGGGAATCTTCCTGACTCAGGGATATTTTTGTGCTTGACTCTTGGTTATAATGGCAATTTAATTTTGTTTCTAGAGATGCATGACAGTGAGAATTATTCATCTTTAATTTTGACATTATTTCCTCCTTGGAGCAGAAATTAATCCTATGAAAATTTAACACCAATATCAAAACATCAACATCAAGAAAGAAAAATAAACTTAAATATCAAAACATAACATAAACAAAACACACACATCAAAACATCAACATCAAAAAAGAAAAATAAACTTAAATATCAAAACACAACATAAACGAAACACACACATCAAAACATAAACATCGAAAAAGAAAAATAAACTTAAATATTGAGGTAGGGAAATGTAGACACTGATGGGGTCCTTGGGTCCTGCCTTTAACATAGGTGAGGACTCAGCTGGAGGTGTCACTGTGCTCAGTCCTACCCTTCTTCAGGCTGGGTCCAAAGTCCAGTGCCGTAGCCACCTGGCTTAGCTTACTCCTGTCACCCACTGACTGGCTGAAAATAAGAATCCCAGACAACAAATAACACAGTGCCCCAAGAAGTATCTCCAAGCATTACTGAAATATCATTTTGACTGAACTATTTGACTCAATGCTATTGGCTTTCTAAGAGGAAAATTGAATTTAAAGTTTCATACTGCAGTAAAAGAATCATTATTCTTCAACCTCATTATTCCTTCTCACCTCAGCACCCTCAGACACTCCCTTCAGACTGACACAGTGTCACCTAGGAAGATCCAAGAATGAGGAGGAGGGATGCAACAGAACTGGAGAGTTTCCAATACTATCTTTCCCTTGTTAATTTTGAGCCATTTCTGCTTGCTCAGTCATTTCCATGAACAGGAGGAAAAATAGGCTTTGTTGTATGAATAAAGCCCATTCGTTGAGAGTATAAACTCTGATAGCATGTCATGGAATTAAATATTTGAAAATCTGAGTATAATATTAATATAAACATGCCATTTTTCTTGGTTTCACTTCTCTTCTCACTATATACAGCTCTACGTAGCATTCGTGATATTGAAATTTACTGATATTTTGGTCTAGTTTCCAAGAATGTGAACTCCTTAAAAGAGTTAAGACTGTTTAGGTCACTGCTTTAACTCCAAAGACTCACTCAAAAAATCTTTACTGAGAGAGTCACTCTAAAAGGGATATTCTTACAAGGCAAATAATTATAAATATTTACACAATACCTTATTTCTAGCTTGTAAAGTAATTTCTCAACGGATTTAGTAAATGAGACAAGACTATTGAATAAATTGTAGTGTTCAATCTTAATTTTCCTGTCCCTAGTTTTCTGTCTTCTTTTTAGAACTGTGTACACTGATTTGGTATGCTTTCCTACTAACTTCAGCATTTTGTTAGTTTTTGTAAGAAAACATTTTGGAGCATGGTTCAAATTTAAATCATGGTGTGTACTTTAAGAATTCTAGCCTATGAATAATGATTTTCCTATATTTGTGGCCGTTCTCATGTTTAGAAATTTAATAAAATTATTTATTTGCTCTTTGTATTAATTTGCTATTGACACCATAATGCATGGCCACAAATTTATTCTCTTGTGGTTGTGGAGGTCAGAAGTCAGAAATCAGTTCCACTGGGCTGAAGCCAAGGTGTCATAAGGCTAGTTACTTGTGATGTTTCCAGGAAAGAACCCATCTCTTGCTTCTTCTAGCTTCTTAAGCCTGCCTACGATCCTTGGTTTCTCCCTCCTTTCTTCATCTTTAAAACCAGTAGTGTGGAATCTTTCTTCTGTTATCACATCACTTTTTTCTTCTGAAGTCAAATCCTCTTCAACCTTCTCTTCTAAGAAAACTTATGATTACATTTACTACCCACTCCTATAATCCAGGAAAAGCTCCCTCTCCCTAGATCTTTAATTTAATCATGTCTGCAAAGCACCTTTTCCCACATAATGTAACATCCACAGCTTCCAGGAATTAGGACCTAGGTATTTGGCCAAATGGGGAAGGGGAAGAGGGTGTCCATTATCCAGCCTGGCTTACCGTTCTCTATTAATTTAACTTCTGTACTGAATCTGTGATGCTCTTCTAATAAAAAAGTTTTAAAATATGTACTAAGACACTTATTTTTACTGATCCTGTTCACTACTTTGTGTTTTAATGAATTAATTTTAATAAAACATGCTAAACTGTATTTTCATGGGAGATGCAAATTTTTATTAAGGTGTCATCTCCAGCGCATCCTGACTCAGTTCTTAGTGGTGGGACTGAGAAGGTCAAGGGTTGGAGAGCAGGTTAGTTCAGTCAGCATATTCCTCACACCTCAGATAACAGCAACAAAGACTGATGTTATTTATTTCCTTCTTCTGACAGATCTCCCCTCTGTTAGCTTTTTTATTTGTGGAAGATGAAAATGATAAAACAGAAAACATATGTTTACTCAATTTTACACCTCCCCGTGGAATGATGCATTGTTCTGAATATGTCATACCCTCTAGACTATCCTTCTCTCTCTTTGCCAGGCTGGCTCTGAGCCTCTGAAAAGCTCTATCCACTCTCTCCTTCATTGATAGCACTTTCTTAGCCTTCAGAGCATAGTGGGAGAATCCCTGTCTAGGGAAGTGTTTGTAAACCCCTCCCACGTGAGCAAGACACACCCAGCCCCGTCGCTCTCCTGTTACTCACTATGCTGAATCGCAGGTATCTCTTCTTTCATCTGCCATTTCTCCTAGGTTGTGTGCACCGTGAGGTAGTGGAGAAGGAAATGACAACCTACTCCAGCATTCTTGCCCGAAAAATCTTATGGACAGCCAATGGGGTCGCAGAAGAGTTGGATACAACTTGGCAACTAAACAACAGTAAACCATAAGATAGGGACTATGCCCTTCAGACTGTAATACCTAACATTCTACCTGGCACAGAGTGGGTGTTCACTAAATATGCGTGAATAAGCAAAGGCTTGGTCAGTAATTGTGTGCTGACTAAATGAAGGAAGTTTCATTTACTGATGAGTTTCCTAACTTTTCTAACATTGTAACTGTTGACACATGAATGTTCCATAGACTGTGAAGTACAGTAGGAAAATGGGGAAAATTTCTCATCTATCAATGTTGATATTATGAAAACATAGGTTTATAAAATATTTTGTATATCTTTGAGGTGGGATCATATGGATTGCATCTTACATTGACACATGAATTTGTGGTTCTATCCAAATGGGGTAGTCAAGATGGATTGAATATGTGTCAATATCCCTCTGAAAAGAGTCTCAGCACATCATATAGGTTCTATCTAAGAACTCTGACCAAGGAACTATTTTTGCATAGGGATACTAGAATTATATCTGTTAACCACACACAACTAAATAAAATTTTACTTCTAATGAAAGCACTTGTTGTTTAATACTTAGCTAAATGGATAAGTATACTTAAAAATAATCCTTGTAGACTATCAGAATATTGGACTATGAGGGACTGTAAAAATCACTGATTTTATTATGTGTGTTATTTTTAAGACGAAGACCCTGTGGTCATAGGATATTGACTTGCTCCCAATCAGAATCACACCTGGAACTAGAATCCAGTTCTCATGCCTAGTTAGTCTATTGCCATCTCTACTACCCCAGAGTAAAGTCATTTAAACCCAGTTTTCAAACATCATGAGGTCTTCCCAAATTCTAAACCAGTTATAGAATTTGCATTATTCTTCACCTGTGGTAAGAATAGAACCATGAAAAGAGAACCAGGTTGGGATTGCAAAACTTGGGATATATGAGTGGAGGTTTTGTGTGATAGCCCACAGAATTCACCCTAGCCCACTGAGGAGGAAAGGGAGGAAGTCCCCCGAACACTGAAGAGCAGCCGCTATAAGGTAGCTGCTGTCCTTGTCCCAAACAGGAAGCTGCTGAACTAGAAAACTGCTCGACAAAACAAGAAGTTGCTACCATGACTGCTGGCTCCAAAATCCTGCTGCATTTGTCACAGTCTGATATGCTGCAGTGGATATCCTGCAACCTGCCTCTCTCTGTTTCTGCAACTCAGATCTCATATTTATGCATCTGAATGGCAGTGTCTAAATCTTTCCCAGAATCCTCACTTCCACAAAGGAGTCTGGGAAATGATGTTTTCAGCATCAGAGAGAGGCCCACCAGAGTGACTGATGAGTCAGCCAATCCCTGGCACCCAACACACTGGTTTTCATTTTTCTTGGATATTCATGGGACAAATTTAACCTCTCTAAGCCCCAAATAAGACAATGGATGTGAAAGCAGTTTGCTGCAAAAGATGCAAAACGCCAGTCATTTAGTATTATACTCTGTGCCATTTGTACCCTCCTAGTTACTCCTCCCTCTGTTTAGATTATGTGGAGCTCTAGTAGGATGAAGTACAACTATCTTACTAGAATATCACCCTTTTATCCAATCCCAGAATATATCTGCCCATGAAAATAGTACCAAAGGGAATGGGGAATATGATATCTTTAGCTTGGACTTATTTCCATGGCTAAGTTTAGAAAAGTGTTTTAATGAGTGTTCTTGTTAGCAGGCTATAGCTTAATGCCATTTGGCTCTCCCTGAAGACTCTTCTAAAATTATTCCTGATCTTGAGACTTATTTTACTTTAAAGTAAGTTGGCATGATCTGAGTCTTCAGATGGTTCATTAATTGCCTGGTCCTTACCTTAGAAAACTTAACTGGTGTCCTTTAACACAATTTTGGCCTGTTAAGAATATCTTAAGACCACGATGAGAGTCTGTCTTGCTGATCTGGGGAAGCAGACCCTGCATTTGAACACTCCCCATTTTCTAGTGGTCTGGGCTGTTTTGTGTCCTCTCTAATGGTCCATCTTGACCTTAGGTTTCTTCCCTTTCTTCACAGTTACCTTCCACTCCCTTCCCATAGTCTTTGCCATGACCTCCCTCCATTATTTGTATTTCTAGGGCTATGCAAAATAAAAATATCAAGTACATCCCTACATATGCTTTTTAAATTCTCTTGGATAATGAGCCATCGTTATCGTGGGTGAGAAGGATGATCACTGATTCATTTTGTGGGGAAAACATGACACAAATGAATTTTCAGCATTGGCAGGTATTTGTACTTATGCTTCCCTGTGCTTAAAATAATACTTCTTGCCATTTGAAAAATGTATTCAACATCATGATTTGTAAATATTGCTTATAAGGATTATCAAACTTTCTATAAAATGTAGGTTATCTCAACTGCAATTGCACAGCAATCCATCTGAACTCTTTCTGGTGGTGTTCTGTGTCTCGGGCAGTCTCGCTGGGCTTCTATTCACCTGTGCATAAAACAAGAGGAGTTTCACCTCTAACGTTCTAACAGGCTATGAATCAATGATTGTTTAGCTACCCAGTTAAAAATATGATGACTTTACTGGTCCAATCCTAGATAAAGATATTAGGATAGAAGGTTACAAAGACATGACTAAATTCTCTTCTCTCTTTCTCCTCCCTCTGCTCTCTACTTCTCCTTCCAGCTATCTCTTCTCCCTCCACTGAAAGATTCTAAGATGAAAGAGATAGACCGTGAAGGGTGGTCTTTCTTTACATGATCAGAGCTGGCCATGGACAGGGCTGTTAAGAGCTAAGAGTGGAATTATATTTGAGTCTTCCTCTTCCTGAAAGGAAGTAACAGGACATCCCTCACCAGAACAAGTCAACAGGGCAAGTTTGCACCCTCTTCCTTAGCCCGGTAGCTCATCTCAAGCAGTTACATATTCAAATAAATCTGTCAGGGACAAGAATCTGGTGCTTGAGTTCCTACTCGGCCCGATGACATTGATTTGTGAGCATAATGCTCGGCTGCGGGATGTGTGACAGATAAATTTTATCAAAATTAAGGCACAATTAAACATTTCATCTTCCTAATTACTGGCTGTAGATTCAGCCTGATGACCATGTGCTGTAAGGAATCAGCGACCATTACACATTTTAATGGAGCACAGCTGTCTTACAGCTTGGTAATATTTGCACAGTGCCACAGAACTGTAATTTATGATAAAAAGAAAAAATGTGTATTGGCGCTTTTTTGCCAAAATAGATTAAGGATTCATATACTTTAATGAGATTTGGACCTAGTCTTGGATTATCGTTATAAATGATTTATGTGCTTGTTGGTGGACTCCTGGAGTTCAGAGTTGATTTGTGTTTGGGTCTACCAATATGGAATTCAATATTTATTCTTGAGCCAGTGTCTATCACTTTCCCCTCTTTTCCCTTTCTTGTGTGTCTCTGCATTTCTTTTGGCTGTCACAGAAGGACAGATGGGAGGGGAAACAAAGCAAAAATGCAAGGGCAGAAAAGGCCTTGTGGAAAACAACTGTAGCTTTTGTAAAACTCATGGGGATCAAGTTTAGGGGAGGGGGAGGTGCTGCTGATGGCAGGAGCAGTGGCAGCCCTGTGGGCCTCTCTGCATCAGCCCCAGCCTTAGGTGCAGCCACAAAAATCCATGCCCACCAGGGCAGGGCAGCAGATGGACCCACAAAGAGAAAGCCTGACTGCAAAACTGGCCTCAGCTCTTCTGAGAAGGGAGGTGAATGACAGTTAAACTCCCCTCCTCTGTTTCTTCATTTGTAACATGAGGGGAAATTCTCATTTCACCTCATTAACTGGAATTCAGGAGAGTACTACTGAGGATGCTGGTCAGTTATTTATAATTATAAAAGGCAACGTGGCAGAGTAGCATCTCCTTACTACTGCTTTAAGCACTTCCAGGCTGTGAATTTGACACCACTTGCTGTTGGTGTGGGGCTTCTCAGGTGGCGCTTGTGGTAAAGAATCTGCCTACCAATACAGGAGACATAAGAGATGTGGGTTTAATCGCTGGGTCGGGAAGATCCCCTGGAGAAGGAAATGGCAACCCACTCCAGTGTTCTTGCCTAGAGAATCCCATGGACAGAGGAGTCTCATAGAGTCAGATACAACTGAAGCAACTTAGCACGCACACACGCCTGCACTGTTGGTATATGCCTGTTTATCACCATTCTTACCGAAGGGGGAAAAATACCACTTAAAAGTGCATATATTTATGAGTGAACTGCTTTCAATAGATCGGTCACCAGTAGGGTCATGAGCAGTCCAAAACTGTACCGGGAAACTGTACGTAAGCTGTCTGTACCTGGTGCCTACTTGTTGTTAATAAATGGGGGAGTGGCTGTAACTTGTTATATCTGCTTAGTAACTATGATGATGATTCAGTTTGTCCAGGCACGTTGATACCATCATCTCCAGTCCTCCTGATATGAAAAAGATGCCTATCTCTTCAAAAATATGTCTTTTCAGAAAGCACGCTGTGGATGAGAGAAGAAGGCGAGATACCAGAATCTACACGAATCTGCTCAATTTAGGTGTTAACTTGCCTACTGAAAACAGAGAACATATCCTAATGAATTCAGAAGGCCTAAATATATATCTGTACCAGGGGAAGAAGATTCCATCTTTTTCTCATCCCGATCCTCTCCAGGCTTGATTTATTTCAGCACTCAGATGCTGGAATGTTTCATGCTGCACCAGGTTGCATATGCTTGTACACTAATTCTCAATTGCCGTATGCAGTTTGTGACAACCATCTGCTTCGACCTCCCTTTCAGTTCTTTCTCCCACTCAGCCCAGCTGAAGGAAAAATATGGACAGAAACAACTTCTGCAGGGAGATGAAAAAGTTAATAGGAGAGTTAAAGTTACACTGTGTGTCTGCCTTTCGCACGGGTGTGCTCCTGCAACTTATGCTCCACTTATCAAATATTTGAAGTGCAAAGCCTGACACTTAGCAGAAAGCTGTAAAAAAATGCCATGTTTTTTCCCTCTGACAGTCTTGGCTGTGGAGGAAAGGTAATAATAAAATATGTACGTCTAGTGCACATGCCGACGCTGGGCCCACTCGGGCTGCTCTAGCACCTAGACTTACAGTATGTGGCACCTTGTCACTTACCAGAGGGAGGCGGAGGGCAGGGGGCGGTGGAGGGGGTAGAAAGGAAGAGATAGGCAAGCCGATTTTGAATGCCTGAAAAAAATCAACAGCACCTTTTGGAGTTTGATTTGAAAAGGAGAGTTGATGTATAGTTCCTAAAAATTACAGACTTGGAATATAGGAGAAAGAGCCCCCATAATTATGGAGCTCTGATCCGATATCTTTTTGTATGGAGCATGAAGAGAGAAAATACGGAAAGGTGTCTGAGAATTTTAAAACAGACATTAAGTTTGTGTATTTGTGTTGTTTGAGAGAGGGTTTTTTTTTTTTTTTTAAGTACTGGAGTTGCTAGAAAACCTACCACGGTCGTAGAACTGGTTGTCTTTGTTGTAAGTCATCAAATCAAAGGCACTGCCAGTTGTGCCAGACCTGATCTGATGAATGCAGAAATGCGGAATAAATAATCAGGTCTCAAAATCAGTGAAGAATCAGTGAAGAGTTATCTGTATCATCTATCTGTCTGTCTATCTATTAATATCATCTATCTATTTCTATATATTCAATACTATACCTAATCTGTATCTGTGTTTCCTTAAGGTGATCAAAAGGTTAAAGTATGGTATTTAGACCTTTGGACTTCCCAGATGGCCATGGTGATGGCACAGTGGTGCAGCCAATGCAGGAAGCACAAGAGACGTGGGTTCGATCCTGGGTCAGGAAGATCCCCTGGAGAAGGAAATGGTAACCTGCTCCAGTATTCTTGCCTGGAAAATTCCATGGGCAGATGAGCCTAGTGGGCTACAGTCCATGGGGTCGCAAAGAGTTGGAAACGACTGAGTGCGCACACACACACATTTGGACCTTTCATACCATAACCATGTGTCCAACTATAAAAACAAAAGAAAAATGACCTTCGGACCATAAGAAGAATGGATGGTATAGGACATTTATGGAAGAAGGATGAAAGAAGAAATAACAGGAGGACGAGAAAGGAGGGAGGGAAAAACTGGATGTGTAGAGAGAAGCTAGAAAAACATCTGGAGTAATACTGGTATAATCAGAAGACTGACATCAGAGCCTCTGCTTGCCAAATCATTAATATCTCTACAGCAAAAGCACAAAGCAAGACCATGAAATCAAACAGGCAGATAAAGAAAGAAGAAATGTCCCGGATAGAGGGCTGATGAGTTTCAGATGGAATTAAGTATTAAAGCCTGGTGAATCATTACTAAAATGGGCAAAATACAAGTTCAGTGTGTTCTTGTGCCGTCTGAACCACCAGATTCTGTCTAATTATATAACTGATCAATTCTTAAAGCCACAAGCCATGCAAATGTCATTTGTTGCATTTTACCTTTTCCTTTAAACTTAGTGTTTCGTCAGAAGAATTTCGGTAAGACTATATTAGAATCAGATTGTAGGACTGGAAGATATTCTTACAGTTACTGAGAGCATTATAGAATTCTTTAAAGAAATCCAAAGGTAATAGTTAATAGTCAGTTATGTAATGGTGAAGAGCACAGGCTTTCGAATGAGACTAGGATAAAATTCAGGTTGAGTTCTGCCTCTGCTTTTTGTTAGCTTCTGAGCTTAAGCCTCAGTTTCTCTATGTGAAATGACTAAACAGAGCACCTATTTGATTGTTATTGGGACAAAGTGAGAAATGAAAATCACCTGGCACAGTGATGAGTACATAATAAATGCTCGATGAATGACAGTTATTATCAAAAGTCTGGAGGGAATGAATGAGAAAACAGCTTCATGGGGTTTGGAAGGGAAATCCTGAGGAAAGACCTAGGATAGTTTGTGATTGAATGGGACAGAGTTCTTTCTCAGGCAGACAGGGACGTGAGATGTTAAATTTCATTATTCAAGAAAGTGTGATCTTTTGTCATTATATGACAGTAAAACTTAAATATGAGGGTTATGCATACCCTTGGTTCTTCTGCGAATATTCTCTGAAACCACAGCATGTTGTTCCATCACTGGAATTACAATTGCTTCTCTACCAAGCCAAACTGGCTTATCTTAAGCTTTTTGCTACCTTTTGTTCATTATGCTTGAGATCATCTGAAATGTATGTGTATATACATATGCATATCATGTATGCATGCTCAATCGCTTCAATAGTGTCTGACTCTTTGTGACCCCTTGGACTATAGTCCACCAGGCTTCTCAGTCCATGGAATTCTTGGCAAGAATACTGGAGTCGATTGTCATGCCCTTCTCCAGGGGATCTTCCTGACCCAGGGATAGAACCCGTGTCTCCTGCATTGCAGGTGGGTTGTTTACCAACTGAGCCACCAGGGAAGCCTGTGTGTACATATTATGAGCGTGAATATATTGGAACATGTATTTGTTAATATTTTTTAAGAATCTTTTGTAATTTGGATTTTCAAATTATTTTGAAATAATCTTAATTTTTAAATATTTTAATTTTTCGATTTTGTTTCTTAGCTTCTTCCAGAAATGGAAAAGCTTGCTCACCCTCATTTTTATTTTCTGCCAACTGGTTTTATCTATTTTGATTTGTGCTGTACAGCAGAATTTTTAGATGCCAGATGCCTAAAACACATAGGTTAAAAGCAGGTCGATTTCAATACAAGACTATCATTTTACAGTTTAGTGAATATATTTACAAATTCCATAGTAACAATCCTGTTGACACAGGCACAGTGAAATTATTATCCTCAGCAGATAATCACATACAACATTGTTTCCTTCAGACCCTGTGCACCTATCACTCACTAATGAGGGCCCAGCACCTGACTGTAGGGATTACAAAAGTTTGAAGTGGAGGAAGAGGATCTGTGGCTTAGAGCTCCTATGAATGACTGCAGAATCCTTACTCTGCAGCCAAGGCTGGCAAAGTCCACAAGAAACAGCAGGGCTTAAATAGCTCACTGCTAGTCCTAGCAGGGTCCTTGTCAGTCAGATATATTCACTGCCTACCTATTGTGTGCAGAACACATTCTTTCACTTGCCAATTCAGCACCAAGAGGTGGGTTTAGCTCTTTTTATCTTTATGACCTGCAGACTGGTAACAGCATTTCTAGCAGTGTGTTCAATTTAACCATAATTTATTCCAATAAAGCAAGGTGGATGTTCCCTAGATATGGCCACCATATGCCCTGAATTTTCTGAGATAATCCTGATTTTATGTAATTTTATTTTCATTCCAGTAAAGGCGCTCGGTGAAACACATAATGAAACACGATTTCAATTTTTTCAATATTATTCTGAGATTTTCTGTACTGAATTGGCATATCAGAAAAAAATATTTTGCTAGATTATGTTTATGGATTTCTGGTTTGGAAAATGTGGGTAAGCCATGTGGTGTTTCAGGGAGGTGTGCTAGCATCTCTCTACCTCTGGTGCTGCTGTTGACTTCCTAATTCCTCTCTCTCTTCCTTCAGGGATCACTGAGGAATCATTTGACACAGCCACAGATCTTATATCTGTTAGGAGTCTTCAAGTTTCCAGTGACAGAGACCCCAGCTCAGAATGACCTAAACTGCCGAGGAGATTTGTTAGGCCACATACTCAAAAAGGCAAGTGAGGGCTGGAACTGAGACTTAGGGTAAGTGTTGGAGACTTGTAACATGGGCCTTACCTGGTGGCTCAGTGTTAAAGAACCTGCCTGAAACTCAGGAGACTTGGGTTCAACCCCTGGGTCAGAAAGATCCCCTGGAGAAGGAAATTATAACCTGCTCCAGTATTCTTGCCCAGGAAATCCCATGCAGAGGAGCCTGACTGGCTACAGTTCATGAGGTGACAAAGAATCAGACATGACTTAGCGACTAAGCAGCAACAACAGCAATGTCAGTCTCGGACTGATTTAATTTCAGTTTCTCTGACTTTTGTATTGATATCATCCTCAGATCCTACCCAGAGCCTCTGATAGCCCTCAGTTGTCTCAGAATGACTCACACAGTTCAAGACCTCACATTTTCACAGTCATTGGCTAGAAAAAGAAAGGTTTCTTTTGGTAGCCTCCAGGGAAGAGAGATGTTTTGCATTCCTGGAAGTTTCAGCAAACATTTCTTTTGCTTCACTAGTTCTACTGGGCTTCCCTTGTAGCTCTGTTGGTAAAGAGTCTGCCTGCAATGTAGGAGACCTGGGTTCGATTCCTGGGTCAGGAAGGTCCTCTAGAAAAGGAAATGCAACCCACTCCCGTATTCTTGCCTGGAGAATCCCACAGAGAGAGGAGCCTGGAAGACTGAAGTCTATGGGGTCTCAAGAGTCAGACATGACTGAGCGACTAAGCACAGCACAGTTCTACTTAGGTTCTGTACCCCGCACTGAACCAATTACTCAGCTAGAGGAGGGAATTTGCTCATAGGTTTAGGCCAATCAGACTCCACTTTAAAATTTAGGGGATGAGGTCAATTTTATCCATGCTGTGCCGTGTGATAAGAAATGGTTCCTCCAAAGCAAAATTTGGGATCTGTTACCAGGAGAGGGGAGGGGGAGGCTGGGAAGAATAAAACAACAAATGTCTGCTCCAAGGCTCTGTGATTGTGCATACCATTAAAACACAGTTTCCTAAAATAAAAGATCATGCAATGCAAAAACAGTCAAATCCTGTCATCTAAGGATGTTGAGTGGTCAGCTAGACTCCCACACTAGCTGAAAGTTTTTATTTTCTCAAAGACCAGGCACAGAACTCCTAAGATTAAATTTCCTGCCTAAGCCAAAGTGCTCTTCAGTTTCAACATTTCAAATGTTAAATCAGGAAATTCCAAGTGGGCAGAACAAAGAAGTGTAATCATATTAACATTTCTTTTAATAAACAGAAGAATTGTGAATTCCAGAAGTCCTTTTGATCACTGAACAGAGAGTAATTATGGATTTAGAATTATGGATCTAAAGTGGTATGAACCTGTAATATTATATCTCCCAAGTTTGCTCTGTTGGTTTTCCCTAGGGCAGCGATTTAAAACATCGGTGCTTGGATTCCACCGCATACCCTCTGAATCTCCATGGGAAAGGTCTGATAATCTGTATTTTCAAAGACAGACAAATTGAGAAAACATGAACTTACTCTACACCTCCCACTTATCTACTGTAAAAGTCACATGAATTTATGAAGAACTGGGAGGGTGCCATTTGCAATTGCCTCCTTCATTCACTCATTCAAGAAATGAATATTTTACATTTATTCTGACACTATGCTTCTAGTCAATAAATATACAGTCAGATATAGCCTCTACTTTCATAAGATTTATGGTGTTACAGGAACACAGTTAATGAACAAGGAATAACATAGGTGTATGATTTTAACTGTAATACTGCAGAGAAGTCTAGGATACTAAAAGAATAATTAGGAGACCTCGCGTCATTGGGATATCCTTAAATACTTATCCAAAGTCTGTCCAAGTATGGGATACAACTGAATCTCCAGCAGGAAATGACCAGCATTAGGAAGAGTTCACAATAAACCAAAGTCTACTATAGCGTGACTAGGGAAGAAAACTTGCCCAGACTGTGTAAATTTAAGAACATCACAGAAAGAAGTCTTGAAGTAACAGCTTCATCACTGGTGTCTGTGCATGTCCTTAATGTTTATTTAAACTGAGAGCTGAAACTCTTGATTTCCAAGACCAAATTCCTAGAACCAAGCAACTGTTGATTTTACCATCTTTGGTATTTACAATCATAAAGGTCAAACTCCTGTGTAATGATAATAGCAACAATGATAATATTGTTGATGCTGTGTTTCTGAACCAGGTCTTGCAGATCATTGCAGTTTAGTCAAATAAACCAAACCTTCTTTTGTTATTTCTTCCACATAAAAATTGAATACCACAAAGGATCAAAGTAGGAGATGTTTGTCACTGGCATTCATAATCATAGTTGACTTTCTAGTCTATGTCTTTCCTGTTGTTACTGTCTTAGGGTGATGATTCAATATCAAGTGAAACAATACTTAGTTTTTAAATGAGAGTCATTGTTGTGATATATCACAAAGTTTCATTTTAAATATTAATACAAAACTTCTGAAGTTTATTGATTCAAATAATAGAGCAGAAAGGAATATTATGACTTTCCGAATATGTCTGCAGCTTTCAAATTGGTATAGAAACTGTAATCCCATTAACTCTCTGCTAAGTGGAAACTAACATATTGTTCAGTGAAGATGCTATTGTTTTGTTTTTCTTCCAGTTGTTTTACATCATAAAGATATAGCTGTAGAAAATCCCCTATACTTAAGCAAATGAACATGTTTGTCTTTCTTGTTGAGATAAAAGTGACTGTAATCAGGATGTGTGCTTAGTCTCTCGGTCGTGTCTGACTCTTTGCAACCCCATGGACTGTAGCCCACCAGGCTCCCCTGTTCTTGGGTATTCTCCAGGCCAGAATACTGGCGTGGGTTGCTATGCCCTCCTCCAGGGGATCTTCTCAACCCAGGGATTGAACCCAGGTCTCCCGCATTACAGGCGGATTCTTTACCAACTGAGCCACCTATCGATAATTATTTAACAGTCTTTTGTCTCAATAATACCTAGACTAGAAGCTCCAGTATCAGCATAATAAGACCCAGTTGTTAGAGGGAAAATGTTGGGGGGGAAAGTGAAAAAAAAACCTAATTCTCTACTTACAGAGTACTGTGTGTTTGGGCGTTTGAATGATGTGCCACTTGTCAGGTAGGAGAGAATGTGCAATTAACAAAAGAAAACAATTAGAAAATGAAGAGACAGAACCTTGATAACATCATTTGAATTCCTATATCCACCCATGCTATAATACAACTTCAAACTTTCCAAATTTATGAGCCCATAATCTTGTTTTTTAAGTTACTTTATGTTTGGTTTCTGTCCATTGCAACCAGAGTCTCAACTAATATATTAGATGTTGAAAAAATACCAATGATGCAAAGTTCTGTTTGTGGTTATGAGAGAATAAAAATACAAATCAGTGTTATGATACATTTATGATCATTCCTAGCAATATTCTAAAGTTTGATAAGATGTTATTTCCTTATGGATGAAAAGCTAGTGAGTTAGAAAATGGGTTAAAGGTGATGCCAGTTTTATTGAAGGCAAAATAACAAAGATAAAGCTTTTATGTCTTTAATTATTACTTTATTCATTACATGGTAGAAGATCCTCTGCTAAAGCACTTTCTCAAACTCTTTTTGTAAGAAAAAGACAAATGAACAGAATTCACTTAAAATGCTTCATGATTGTTTATAGTGTTTGACAGAGTCAACTTAGTGTTCCAAACATCTGCCTTCATAACACAGATGACCCTAAATTCAGTAAGTTCTGTGTACTATCACATAGAACTATGCACCATACATCTTGGGAATGTTGTTGTTTTAAAAAGGAAATTAAAAACTCTGAGAACTTGAACTATCCATAAAGCTATTGATTCATGCCACATAACTGAGATCTTGCAGGAAGATGAAAAATTTTAATGACTCTTAAGCAAGAAAAATACAACCTGATCTGTAGGAAGGATTGTAGAATCCTTGGGACTTTCTTCTTGTTTAGTATTTATTGCACATGTGGAGTGAATGTCTTTAACGTTTTAGTCCAGTGTGTGTTTCTTCATACCTGTGTCAATGAATGAAAGTCTGCATTTGTCCTTTATTTAAATGCTTACTGTAAAAGAGATACACTTAACAACTTTGTACCTTATTGGATAAATGCTTTGTTTTCCACATCCAGCTCTACTCTAGACCAGGACAGTTATAGAGAAACAAACATCAGATTCATCCCTACCATCAAGGATAAGATAAAGGATGCTCAGATGTTTCAGGTGTGCTAGGGAGCCACCTGTCAATCCCAGGTTCCCTCTTTGACAATTTCTTCTCATCTGATAAACATGGTTTCCCATGAGGGACTACATGTGCTCCCTAAACTTGGTCTGTTTCCTCTGCTTTAAAAAAAAAAAAAAGATTTTGGGGCTTCCCTGGTGGTTGAGCAGTTAAGATTCCATGCTCCTAATACAGGTGGCCTGGGTTCCATTACTGGTTGGGGAACTAGATCTCACAGGCCTCAACTAAGACCCAGCACAACCAAATTAAAAAAAAAAAGTTTCTTTATATAAGTAAAATTTTAAAAAAATTTATACATATATATAGGTATACCTTTGGCTGATTCATGTTGAGGTTTGGCAGAAAACAACAAAATTCTGTAAAGCAATTATCCTTCAATTAAAAAATACATTAATTTAAAAAAAATCTTTTCTCTGCTTCTTGCATTTCCCTGTCATTGTTAGTTTCTTCTTTCTTACTGACAGTGTGGCTTCCTAGGCATAGCTAATAGTAAACTGTATTGATTTTTATTAACTAAATTTAAAAAATTTTGTTTTTATTTTTTTAACACCAAAAACATTCTGTATTGGGGTATGCCCCAATACAACCAATTTTTATTTTATTAATTTTTTTGCTTTTCATTTCATCTGGCACTCACTAAAATTTTTTATGATTATCATTATTACTAAAGTACCTGGTTAAATTTGACTGTGTACTGGTTATTAAAAATCATTGGGAGAATTAGTTCAAAGCATAGGATGAGGATGTCTTCCTCTGCAGAGAGTGTTAGGGGTTGGAGCATGGATCTCAGAATCCTAGTCACCAGAACATGAGACAACACATTTCTGTGGAAATTATGCATTATGCATAATTATACATTATGCAGCTCTTTGTCATGGTGGCTTCAGCAAACTAATATAGAGAGTGTGCTTTGCTTGCACTTAGGCTGGGGATGAAGAAAGCCATAACTTTGGGCAGAAAGGCCAATCTCAGCTTAGAGGATGGTGCTCTTCAGGTCATTTAGAGTCTCTCTTGCCCTCCTTCAACAACCTAGTAGATGGAGACCGTTCCTCAGTCAGCAGTCAAAGACAGAAGCCATTCAAGGGCAAAAGAACACAGTCATGGGAAAGCCTTTTAATTCTGCATTTATCACAGTTTTTCTGCTGCATATTAGCATGTCTATGTTTACAACCGTAGGATATTAGTGAGTGTCTCTACCCTACACTGCTCAGCTTGAGTTAAAATATGCTTTCATGAGAAGGCCTGGATACATTTATAGTTTAATGAGCCAGATAGCTCAGTTTCCTAAAGATAGGTCATTTGAAAAACGGGTTCAATACACTTTTTCCAGACAATTACATATTTTTAAAAATAGCCCTTTAGTTAGACAGCTATACTAAATATTCAGAGAGACACCAAAAGTAGATTAACAAAGGAAACAAGCCTTTAACTATAAT
The DNA here is from genome assembly GCF_019320065.1 of Cervus canadensis. Lineage (NCBI taxonomy): Eukaryota > Metazoa > Chordata > Mammalia > Artiodactyla > Cervidae > Cervus > Cervus canadensis. The sequence goes on along the minus strand of NC_057397.1, from coordinate 28,457,818 downwards.
TAAAGACTTTACTAATTGAAATTAAACTTACATAATCAACTAAGTTAATTCTAGATTTTTATCTTGGCTTGAGCAGAATGTATCTGCAAGCTTTTCTCACTTTCCGTAGCCATCAGGCTAGTTTCCTGGCTGCTGTTTTTCTACCTATCATGCATCTCCAATTTCCAGTCATAAATGTCTATGTGTATAATTCTTAGTGCCAGATCTTGCACAGTGGAATATTACTCAGCCAGTAAAAGGAATGAAATTGGGTCATTTGTAGAGATGTGGATGGACCTTGAGACTGTCATACAGAGTGAAGTAAGTAAGAAAGAAAAAAATACCATATATCAATGCATATATGTGGAATCTAGAAAAATGGTACAGATGAACCTACTTGCAGGGCAGGAATAGAGACACAGATATAGAGAACAGACGTGTGGACATGGGAGGGGAAGGTGAGTGGGAGGCACTGGGAGACTGGGGTTGACATATATACACTGCTGCTGCTGCTGCTGCTAAGTCGCTTCAGTCGTGTCCGACTCTGTGCGACCCCATGGACAGCAGCCCACCAGGCCCCTCTGTCCACAGGATTCTTCAGGCAAAAAAACTGGAGTGGGTTGCCATTTCCTTCTTCAGAAATACGTACACTACCATTTGTAAAATGTCTATGATTTTTATGTATGATTCATGAAGGAAAGAAAACTCATCTTCAGTCAGCAGAGCCATGTTGTGGCTGGTAACATACTGCTCCCACCCCAAAGATGTCCACATCCTAATCTTCAGAACCTGCATATATGTTACCTCATGTGGCCCAAAGGGAGCTTGCAGATGTGATTCAGTTAAAGACTCCAAGATGGAGAGATCTTCCTGGTTTATTCAGTAGGACTCAGTGTGATCCCAAGGGTCTTTCTAAAGAAAGGAAGGAAGAATCGATCAGAGAAAGAGATATGACAAGGGAGGCAAGACTGGAGAGGGGATTGCTGGCTTCAAAGGTGAGAGTGAGGCAGGAGAGAGATGGATTCCAGGTTAGGCATTTACAGGAGGCCTCCTGTTTGCACTTCCAAATAGAGATAATGGAAACTGGGTAAATAGCCAGGCTTTGTCTCCTGAGGACATTTGAAGATAACAGTCAAGGCAGGAACAGAGAGGAGCTAAACCCTGTTGGAGTAAAAGATCAAGAGATATATCTCCCATCCTTGGGGCAAGGGAGACATTGCATATGCTCCTTGGGGAGCAAAAAGGAGAAGATGCCATCCTATAATAGGTGATGCCAACACCCCCCCCCCCCACCGCCCCCCTGCCCCCATAGGCCTCTGGGCTAGAATCCACCTTGGAAAACAATTGCACATGCATGTTGGGAATGGTCCTAGAACAGGTCAGGGGTGGAAAAAGAAACTGAATATTTGGCCAAAGGCAAACAAAGACTGGAAAGAACTGCTCTATGTAAGTGGCTTGGCCCACATCTTTACTACACTCCTTCTCACCGGGGAGGATGCCCACACCCTTTCTCTCCAGGTGTATGTCTCTGCCTTGTTCTGTCTTAAACAGTTTCTCTATGTGCTCTCCCACTTGTTGTGCTGTGTCTCTAATAATAAACTTTGTACCTGTTTTTACCTCCTTGAGAAATGCATTTTTTCAGTGGGGTCAAGAGCCAGAGGAACCTTGTTTCTAGCCTCTACCCCTGGTTGACTAGGGGCCAGAAGTCTTAGTTTTCTTTCAGGCTACCCAGGTCCAATTTCTGGGCAGAGAACTAAGATCTTGCTTTGAGCCACTGCCCACTGTTGTCCCTCTGAGATCAGGAGGGGGCCATGAGCCAATAGCTATGATTTCCCTCATAGCTCAGTAGGTAAAGAATCTGCCTGCAGTGCAGGAGACACAGGTTCAGTTCCTGGCAGGGAAGATCCCCTGGAGAAGGGAAATGGCAACCCACTCCAGTATTCTTGCCTCGAGAATTCTATGGACAGAGGAGCCTGGCAGGCTACAGTCCATGGGGTCGCAAGAGTTGGACACGACTGAGCGACTACACCACCAATACATGAGCCAAGGATCGTGGGTGGCCCTGAGAAGCTGGAAAAGGCAAGAAACAGATTCTCCCCTGCAACCTCCAGTGGAGGCTGCCCTGCAGCCCTGCTGACACCTTGATTTTAGCCCAGTGAGATCCATTTTGGGTTTCTGACCTCCAGAATTATGATAATAATTTTGTGTAATTTTAAGCCACTATGCTTGTGGTAATATTTTACAGCATCAGTAAGAAACTAATACACATAATGAAAGGAAAATGTTGTCTATCCACATATGGAGAGGGCTTCTTTGGTGGCTCAGACGGTAAAGAATCTGCCTGAAATGCAGGGGACTGGGGTTAATTCCCTGGGTTGGGAAGATCCCCTGGAGAAGAGAATGGCAACCCACTCCAGTATTCTTGCCTGGAGAATTCCATGGACAGAGAAGCCTGGCGGGCTACAGTCCATGGGGTCACAAAGTATCAGACACTACTGAGTGACTAACACACATACACATACAGAGACTAAGTGTATATTCATGTTTAAAATTTAAAAAAATTATTTCAGTATCATGTATCATTTTTAAATGATGTTTATTTACCCGGTTTTTAATTAATTGACCAACTGCAGGCTCTAATTATTGCAAATGAAGGACAGCTACTCTATATGGTATCTCATTTTATCCACAGGAATTATGTGGAGTCTGTTTCACAATTGCATTCAAAGTTGTAGTTTCGTGTCTGTTCTGGTGTTGTGACTCAGGTGGACAGAGTCATTTCAGTTCTTTCTTATTTTCATTTATGAAAACTAAGGGCTTCTCTAACAGTGTACAATTTTAAAATTTTCATAAATAAAATAATCTGAATTATCTTCTCTCACCTGTTTAATTTGGAACAGAAGCCCTTGGGTTTATCTGTGTTTTAGCTCTGATTTTACTCGAAATTTAAGTCCATTTGCTTCACAGCTGCTGACTTGCCCTAACCAGGGAATTAGGACTGAAATATTTGAAGGACCAGAGTCAAGAGACCAGCATTTCAGAACTGATTGACACTAACTAACTGGGTGTCCTTCAACAAATCTTTTAATCTCTCAGGGACTTAGTTTTCTCACTTATGAATTATGAAGTTGGAGTCAATAATTTTTAAGGTCCTTTTTAGCTTTATGGGCTTCCCTAGTCGCTCAGATGGTAAAGAATCTGACTGCAATGCAGGAGACCTGGGTTCAGTCTCTGGGTCAGGCAGATCCTCTGGAGAAGGAAGTGGCAACCCACTCCAGTACTCTTGCCTGGAGAATCCCATGGACAGAGGAGCCTGGCAGGCTATAGTCCATGGGTTAGCTCTACAGTTTTATGATTCCATAATTTTAGTTTCAGAAAAATTCAATTCTGAGAAATGTTAAATTTCTCTCCAAGGTGGGAAGAAAGATACTATGGTTTATAGGCTATCCATGTTCCTGTATAGTCCCATGAATATCTCTTCTAAGAAATGGAAAGTCTTTTAAGTCCTACAATTTGCCTTATTCCCCCCTTAGCATACAACCCTAAGAACTACATTGAGATACAAATTACTTTTTGTTGGGATGACTCTGTAGGAATCTATCCCATTCCACAAGGCAGAGCAGGTTCCCATCTGTTATGGATGTGGAGCTGAGGACTGGGAAAGCTCCAGCATCTCAACCCATAGGGGGACTCAAGCTCGAGAACTGATTATAATAGAAGATCAAATATAAGATAAGATAAGACTGAATATAAGATCGATTAAAATATCACCTGGAAGTGCTGAGACAAGGGGGGACCCCAGTGCAGAATACAGGCAAGGGTGTAAGCGGTTAACCTCATCTGGAGAAGTGACAGTGGCTTTTGGACTCGTGAGATGCATCATGAAGATTCTGAAAAAGGAAGTTTGGGGGTTGGGAGGAGCATTTCAGGCTGAGAAAATAGCCTTTTCCCAGTGCAGAGGTGTGAAAGGTGTGGCTTATTTTAGGAAAGGTGAACGTTTCATGTTTAAATAGAGAGCAGGTGGGATAAAGGACTGGAAATATGTGGATGAGAAGACAGAAAAAGTGCAGGCCTCTTAATGCCAAGCTAGAGGCGACAAGGAAATCTACAAAGTTAGGTGGTGAAATCACAAGATCAGATGTTGTTTTTAGAGTTAACTCTGGCCGCTATTGGGACCGTGTGAATTGGTGGGTGAGGCTTTATGGAGCGAACAGGGACATGAAACTTCAAGAGATAGTGAACTCTGAACTATAGCAGTGATGCTGCGCATCCATTTCGGGAGAAGAATGCATTGGTTTTATAAATAGGTATCCTTTTCCAGAGCACTACCTTTTACCCCAGCAGGGCTGCCAGGTCACTACAGGAGTCTTGGTTTACTCTCCAGAGCCATGAAGACTCTTTGACAATACAGAGCTCCTGACCCTCATGACTGATGCACAGAAATGGTATGTTTTAAAAACACGTGTAAACAGAATTTATAAAGATTCAAAGGATTATAAAGTGGTTTCTTATCTCCTCTCAAGCCTATGAATACATTGCAAAATCTAGGGCAGTTAGATACTGTATTTAAATTCAGATGTGATATTTACATATGTTTCTTACTCTTTTTATAAAGATCTGCCTTAGTGCAATTTAATCAGCTTTTGCAAGTTTATAGACCATGTGGATTGGGAGGTTGGTTTAAACTAAGCTGATAGTTTTAACCTGGCTAAATTCTCCAGCCGACCTGACAGCAGACAGATGTATCGGAATTGGGTTTCACTACAAGTGACAGAAAATCCAAATAGCAGTGTCTGAAAAGGATAGAAGTTTGTCTCATGGATAAATAAACATGTTATGCAGCACAGAGCCGGGAGTAGGTAAAGCAGTCATCAGGAACCAAGGCTCCTTCTATCTTATTGCTCTGCCATCCTTAGCCCATGATTTCCTCATTGCCCAAAATGGCTGCTAGAGCACTAAGCATCATTTCCTCCTTTGCCAATAGAAAAGAGGAAAGATTAGAGACAGCTGTACCTCTTGAAGGACTTCTCAGAATTCATGCATGACACTCCTGTTTATATATAATCAGAATGTTTTTATATAGCTAGGTAGCTGAAAACTATAATCATTATCCCAGGTGGCATTTTTCTAATAATTGGATCATCTATAACTAAGGAAGATGATGAGCCAAATATGTATTTAAAGATAAATAAACTAGCAGTCTCTGCTGGAAGAAGACACTGGACAAAGTGTGGCAACAACTGTAGGACCAACATTAAGTGCTTCAGGAGTCTGACATTTAGTAATCAGTTACACAATTAAAAAAAAAAAAGTAGTTTGGACACAGTTGCCTAGCAGGTTCATGACCTGGAATACTGGGAACTGAGTGGTTTAACTGCTCCAAGTTTCTTATCCTGTTGAGATATGTATATGGAAAACTATGAAGTCAATATGTGTCTGTCCATCTTCTATTAATATATGGCATATACTTAAAAAAAATGACAATGAAAAAGGTTGGTATGGTAGTTTATCTCCAAGATGGCTGCCATTAATTCCTTCTCTCTGTGTAGGTATATATACAGAAGGGAAACTCTTCAATTATTTGTATTCTTTGGGGAAAAGAGAGATGACAGGTGATATATATTCTTTTGGTTTTAGGCAGATAAATATTTTATATTATTACATCACCTACACATCCTTGCCAACACTCACTCACCAAACGCTGCCCTCCACTTCACCCCCCTCCTTCCAGACTGATGAACATAAAACCCAGAAGCTCCCCACAGGTGTCCAGCATCACACCCAGCTCCAAGGGGTAGGTGCTGTTCCCACACCATTTCCCTCCACTCCATACTCTATTTAGCCCCTTGGGAAAACCAAAACCTCATATTAATGAACTGACCAATTTTAGATTAAGAAGTGCTCATGTTGAGTTGGCCACGCCTCTCTTTCAGGACACATGTAAGCTTGTGCCTGGCCTTCCACCCACCAGAAAGATGTTGGTGACTCAAATCAGAGACCTGGAAGGCTGGATAAAGGATAAAGTGTCAGGACCTCATAGTGGTTTTGAATAGCTTCCTGTGGGGTCAGGTGGGGCTCATTTATTCTTTTTTTTAATTTTATATAGGGGTATAGCTAAGTAACAATGTCATGATAGTTTCAGGTGGACAATAAGAGGACTCATCCAGAAATATACACATGTCTATTCTCCCCTGTTTTCCCCCTCCCATCTAGCCTGCCACATAACACTGAGCAGAATTCCATGTGCTATACAGTAGGTCCTTGTTGGTTATCCATTTAAAATATTGAAGTGTGTACATGTCCATTCCAAACTCCTGCTCACTTTTTCTTGAACATAGTCCTGGCACAAGTGTGAAACAAAGTGGAAGTATTAGTCACTCAGTCGTGTCCGACTCTTTGCAACCCCGTGGAATTTAGCCCACCAGGCTCCTCTGTCCATGGGATTCTCCAGGTAAGAATACTGGAATGGGTAGCCATTCCCTTCTCCAGGGGATCTTCCTGACCCAGGGATTGAACCTGTATCCCCTGCACCGGCAGGCAGACTGTTCACCACTGAGTCACCAGGGAAGTCCATTAAAAAAAAAAAAACAACCAAACACTGATTTGGATTTTCACATTCAAAATTAAATTTGCTGGCAGAAGAGTCTTCCCATTTAGCAATGTAATGGGGAGAAGAATTGATTTTTTAAAACACCAAGATCTATGTCAACAATAAAGAATATTGTACCACCCTTAGGTATAATCTACCTGGTTGTTTTAGCCAGTTTCTTGCAGTGGCTTTATATTTCCTTCCCTCTCAATTGGCCTGCGTTGGTGCGTGCTAAGTCGCTTCAGTCATGTCCAACTCTTTGCTATCCTATGGACAGTAGCCCACCAGGCTGCTCTGTCCATGGGGTTCTCCAGGCAAGAATACTGGAGTGGGTTGCCATGCCCTCCTCCAGGGGATTTTCCCGACCCAGGGATGGAACCCAAGTCTCGTCTCCTGTATTGGTGGGCAGGTTCTTTACCACTAGCACCACCTGGGAAGCCCTCTCAGCTGGCCTAATCTGTTCTATAAACTTTGGTTCACTCTTGCCTGCCTTCCTGCTTACCCCACTGTCTGTGTCCCATTACCTGTGGCATTTTACACTTGAGGGGAGCTGTGGATGGCTGCTGACAAAAGGCCTGCTAATCACACCAATTAAGAGGTGTGACTGTCACCCTTTACCTACCAGCTCTGTTACTGAACATGCCAATTAGGAATCGTACAGGTGCAGGCGTTTAAGTTCATCAAGGTTAACAGGGATGCACAGCTTTGTTTTGGCTCTCTGTTTAAATATTGAAAAATCATGGGTAAAGGGCTGGTTTCTGTTGAAGGATAAACAGATGTCACTGCAGTATTTCTCAGAAAATCTTTAGACCGACTTAAAGCAATGAAAGTGACCTTCCGAGAAGTGATTCTCCATGGTCAGGCTTTGAAACGGCAGGTGTTTTGTGTTCGCTTTCCCTCGGGGAGAAGCAGGGAACTTGTCTTCATGAACTCCACTGGAAGGTCAGCTAAGGGCATTATACTAGAAGCATGTGGAATTATTTAAGGATTTTTTGGCAGACTGAGAGATGATATATCTCTTTCTGAAATCTGAACTCATGTCATTGCATAGTGTTATACATATATTCTCTAGACTTCCCTTTAAAATTTTTTTGATAAAACACCTGGGTGAGGGACTCTGTTTTAGAATCCCGTATCCTCAATTTGATGGAAACCAAAGGGTCATCCTGACCAGCCTCTAATTAGGGAAGTTAAAAATTCATTTGACAGAGGGAACAACTATGGTCCGAGACATTTTATGACCTGCCCAAGGCCACTGAATCAAGATGAACCTCAATCTGTGGAATGAGATGGATTTGGGGGAAGAGCTAACCCTTCCATTTTTCTCTAGCAGAATGAGTAATTCCTATGAGGAGCTGGTAATTTTTAGCTTGTCCTCAAGCCTACTGAAATATCTTTGCTCTTTCCTTGCATCTGTAAGAGCAACTGTTGTTTTCAGTCATTCAAGGGGAAAGTGTGTGGTGAGGGCCTCTTCTATTTTTGTGGTAGACGCCACAACAAATACAGAACGTCTCGCTGGCTCCTTGGAACCTAAGCTGCAAGGTTTGGAGAACTGCTGTGTGATAGAAAAAACTAGTTGATGGGGTTGAGACCAGTGAGCAGACCACGTTTCAGGGAACTGGTCAATCCAGTCCAGGAGGAGCGTGATCCCCTTGCTCTTACTCAGGTTGGGTCTTGTTACCTGACTTATAGCAAGGGGCAAAGTGGGGGTGTGAATGGCTGGAAGTCCAAGGCTCTGGGCTGCCCTTCTCTCTCAACACAGGGGTTAAACTCGAACCTTGACCCATTGTAAAACAAACAAACACACTCCGGATTCTTAGCATGTGTCTGGTACATTGTAAATGCACAAGAAATGGAAGTCTTTATTATTAGATGCTTACTCACCTCTGGAGACATTTGCATCATATATTTATTAACCATAAAAACAACTAACATTTTCACTGGACTTCAGTCTTTTCCTTTCTTCCCTCCATTTCGCATCTGAATTTTATTTTTGGCTTCTTGTTGTTGCATTGCCAAGACCTGAAATATTCAGTCTAGAAAATTATAAAAACACATGTCTTTCAATAAAACATCTATAATCCTACCCCTCAGGGATAATTACTATTAACATTTTGGTATATAACTTCAAGGATTATATTCTATACATGCATAAACATTTAAAAATTAAAATGGGAAGGATGATGTAAGTTGGCTTGGAAATTTTATTTTCATTTATTACTATATTTAAACCTTTTTCTTTAAATATACATATTTCTTTCCATCAGAAATTTTGTTAACTGAATAATATTTCCTTCTGGGGATTTTCTATAATTTAACACATTCTCTATTTTTGCATATATTAGTTGCTTCTAATTTTTCATAATTATAAAAATACTACAATGAGTATCCCGTGGTTAAGTTTTTTAGATAAATTCTTAGAAGTAGAGTTTGAGAGTTAATACACAGGTATTAGTATCTATTGAGGCATAACAAATTACTTGAAACTCATCAGCTTAAAATGACATACTTTCATGATCTCAGTTGCTGTGGGTTATGAATCTGGGCATAATTTAGTTGGTCCCTCCTCAAAGTGTCAGTCATCATTGGAGGGTGTGGTCTCCTTTGAGCTTCTCCTGGAGGCTCCACCCCTCTACTGGAGTATCCAGTTCCAAACTCAAGTTGTTGGAAGGATCCATTTCCTTGCAATTGTCGGGCTGAAAGCCTCATTTTCTTGCTTGCTATAGGCTAAAGGGTTTCTTCAGCTCCTACAGATAGCCTGAAAGTTCACTGTTACGTGGCCTCCCAACACAGGCAGCCCACAACTTAGTGGCTTACTTCTTCAAGCCAGCAAGGGAGAGAGATACATACTCCAGGGAAAAGTGTTACAATCTTATGTAACACAATCATGTGATCGCATATATCCTGCTTCTTTTGCTCTATTTATTCTATTGGCTAGACCTAAGTTACAGCTTCCTTGACACTCCAAGGAAGAGCCACAACTCAAGGACATGAGTACCACAAAGCAGGGTCATGAGGCCATCGTAAGAACCTGTCCACAAAAATCCATGTTTAAAGCTTTTGATGAACATAACTGAACTGCAAATATATCTCTGTTAGTACAGAATTAGTGTGCCCCTTTCCCTACAACACTGACCAATTTGTAGGAAGTAAATTGCCATTCTGATGCTGAAAAATGATATATTTTAACTTGAATATACTAGTTTATGAATATATATTACTATGTTCTTTGGTCATTTGCACATTTCACTTTTGAGAACTGCTTTTCCTGTTGTTTGGGTAGAGCATTAACATTTTTCATTGTTATACTTGGTGTATTTTCCCCCTATGTGTTGATCTTTGTCTTTTGGGGGTAATATTGAGGAGCGTGGCAAATTTATTTTTATTGTAGTCAAATCAGACATTCTTTACCTTATTGATGTTCTCTTTACCACCATGTGGGCTTCCCTGGTGGCTCAGCTGATAAAGAATCTGCCTGCAATGTGGGAGACCTGGGTTCGATCCCTGGGGTGGGAAGATCCCCTGGAGAATGGAATGGCTACCCACTCTAGTACTTGGCCTGGAGAATCCCATGGACTGTATAGTCCATGCGGTTGCAAAGAGTCGGATGTGACTGAGCAACTCTCACTTTACCACCATGTAGAGTGTTTTTCTGCCCCAGGATTACAGAAACATTCTAAAATGTGGAATCTAAAAAAGAATACAAGTGGATCTACACGCAAAACAGAAACAGACGCTTAGATGAAGAAAACAAACTTACGGTTACCAATGGTGAAAGGGAGGAGGGATGTGGTTCTCAATGTGGGTCACCAAACCATCAGCATCACATGAGTACTCGCTAGAAATGCAGATGTTTGGGTCCCATTCTGACCTTCTAAATCAGAAACTCTGGGGTGGGCTCAGAAAGCCCTCCTTGTGATTCAGATTCTAGAAAGCAAGGACTACAGCAGCTAGCTTTTGTAGGGTCATTGAGCCAAGGATAGTTTTCATATTTTTAAAGAGTTGCAACAACCACCACCATCAACATCAAAAACAAAAGCAAAGAACACCATATAATTGAGACCACATGTGAGATGTAAAGACTAAAATATTTACTACCTTGTCCCTTATAGAAACAGTTTACCAACCTCTGCTTTAAAGTTTGAGAACTCCTGCCATAGTAGTTAGTACCAATCATTGAGATGGAAGGAACTTAGATCTCTGAATAACTTTGTGGAGCAGACCTTCTCTTTCGATTTGGCCTGCTTATCTCTGGACTGCTAAGCAAAGGAAAAATAAGTTTCTGTCTTATGTAATCCTCATTCTGTGTGGTCTCATGTTAGAACTGCTGAGCCCATGCCCTAACTAATGGAACTGGTAAGAAGATGCTGCTCTATAACACAATGATCTCCCTTTCCACACCTCATTATTAGCTAATGGTCTGTGATTTGCTCTTAAGTTTCCTACATCACATCTCTCCTGGCGGCTCTCTTCAAAGATTCAGATGTTGGATTTGTCTAATGATCTTCGGCATAACTTGAGCCCCAGAGGCTTCAGAAAAGTTTACTGGAGCTTCAAGGTCAAGTTCAACCTGTCTTAACCGTTTTCCCCTGAAATAATTCCTTCAAACTATCCAGTAATCTTGTAACTGGTAATCTTGTACTTTTATAGTTTTTCTTTGATAATATATTGAGTTAGAAATCTTGGTGTATCAGCATTGAACAAACCCTCATGGCCTGTTTTCTGGCTGATGCAAACATTCATCCTTATTTGAAAAAGTACATGTGTGCATGCTAAGTCGATTCAGTTGAGTCCGACTCTTTGTGATCCCATGGACTGTATCCAGCCAGGCTCTTCTATCCATGGGATTCTCCAGGCAAGAATACTGGAGTGGGTTATTATGCCCTCCTCCAGGGAATCTACCCAACCCAAGGATTGAACCCACATCTCCTGTGTCTCCTGCATTGCAGGCAGATGCCTTACCACTGAACCACCAGGGAAGCCCACACTGAGGGGTATCCCTTCTTAACAGGCAAGATTTAATGATGACACCTGCAGCGTCAGCTGTGAGATTTCTTTCTGAGAGGGCAGTTAGGATTTCTTGCAAGACTATTGGAGTTAGGGAGGTAACTAAAAAGGTAAATGACCTTGTCAGGAGACGGGGGATCTGTATTTCCGGCTATCTGTGTTCCCAGGGCCAGGTAAGCCATCCTGTCCAGATCAGGCGACGGTGTCCTGGAGACTCAATCTCAGGAAGCAGACGGGAGGGGGAGGAAGGGAAAGGGTGCTTTTCAACGACAAAGTTCAGTTGGCTAAGACAGCGCTTCTCCGAGTCTCTCAAGAAATGCAGACACCAAACAGCGAGCAAGGAGGAAAAGCCTGATTTCCAGCGGGCGCGCCGGGTCCCCAGGTAGGGCAGCGCACACAGGCTCAGAGCTCAGGTGTGGGGCAGCGGGCGGGGGGGAGCGGGCAGGACGCGGGGGTCGGGATCGCGCGGAGGCGCAGCCGCTTCGCAGCGCTCCATCAGCGCGGCGTGTCATTGTGCGTGCAGTAATGAAGCCTGACGAGAGGTCTCCTGCTTGCCCAGAGCCGGCTGTTGTCCTAAAAATGCAAACCATCGCCTCGGGCCATGGAATCGGGAACAGGCAGAGGACAGAGGCTCCGGCTGGGCGCCCCACTGCTCGTCCTCCCTTCAGCACTCCCGGCTTGGACGTGGAAAGCTGGTCTTTACCCTTGTACATAAGGACACAGAAGAAAGGGATTTTTTTTTTTTTTTTAAGGTGTCCCAGAGGCCGATGGTTTTAATCCTGACTTTTTTTTTTTTTTTTTTTTTTGCTGAGCAGATACTAAAGCCGGGGGAGGTGGGGATTGCCTACCACCAATCCTCGAGTCCTCGTGTGTTTTCTCATGCAAAATAAGCCCTTTGAACTTGAAAGCTGCATTTGCGCCTGACTCCCCAGTGCCTCCCTCCCCCGCGCCTGCATCCTCTTTGTTTTCTCTAGAGTGTAGGCGAGTCCATCTCATCCTCCCTCGGCCAGCCTTTTTTTTTTTTTTTAAAGTCTGGCTCGTTAATAATCGATGGGCCGGGCGGACCCCTTGCCCCACTTCAGAAGCCTTGGCCTGGAGGGTGACCCCCCACCCCGCCCCCGCCAGGAGGCCGGAGACTGCACCGATATCCACACACCCGCTGGAAGCAGGCCGGGTCTGGAGCATCTCTGCATGGGCCGCTGGGCCTGGCGGGCGGACTCCTCCCTTTCTGCAGTGTTGGTTGGTTTGTGGCTTGTTTTTGTTTTGAACTCTTGCCTTCAGGGCTTCCCTGCTGGTCCTGAGGCCGCAGAGGCCTCCTTGACCCCGGAGGACCATGTCTGGGAAGGTGCTCATCCCCTGCCTCTTGAGGGTCTTTGTTGCTCACCACTCACATTGCAAAATTTCCCCCTCCTCCTCCCCCTCCTCAACCTCCTTGGAAGCAAACCTCGAAGTTGGAAAAAAAAATGCACTTTTCCTTGTGTTTTTAGGCATCAATTATTTCTATGGAATTCTTGACAGACAACAAACGATTAAAAAAAAAACTGTCGATTTTCTGCTGTCAAGGAAACAAGCTGTTAGCACCATTTCAGGCTCCCTTGGTAAACCTGGGGAAAACTTGAGCATTCACCACCACAGTCTCTCACAGAATTCACCTGAAGTTGTTTCTAGAGCTTCAGTGAACCCGGGACTGTAGGTCCCAGCTCTAGTGAAGGTCCCTGGTTTTCTGGAAGGGTTGGTGAAAGGGGTGGAGCCGGGAGGATAGCCTTGTGCACCCCTGGGATGAGTGGAAGGAAGTTGGGTAGGGAGGGGGGTGCTTCAGGTCTGTGAGCTGCCCATTGGAGGGGAGGGGTGGTGGAGGGTGGGCCCTGCTACCCAATCGGCTGCCCCATTGCATCTAAAGATCTGATAGCACGAAACCCCATCTTTCTCTGTACTTCTCCATCTTCGTTTTGCCCACTGAGTTGAGTTGAGTGTTAGTCGTGTCTGACTCTGTGACCCCATGGACTGGAGCCCCCCAGGCTCCTCTGTCCATGGGATTTCCCAGGCAAGAGTACTGGAGTGGGTAGCCATTCCCTTCTCCAGGGGATCTTCCTGATCCAGGGATTGAACCTGTGTCTCCTGCATTGCAGGCAGATTCTTTACCCTCTGAGCCATTCCTCCCCCTCCACTTTATTCTCTATTACTTACTTGCTCACCACTTTCCTTAAAATTCTACCCTCCAGGGAAATTCAGCAGGTCTTTCCCACGTCTCTCCTCACTGTGCTCAAGTCCCATTGACTGTCTTTTCTTGATTAAGGCACAATCTACCCAAGGAACCGCCCTGACTTCAGTGTAACTCCATAAACTTGAATGGTGCAGGTTGGTAGAACTCTGTTCTATTCGGAGCAATTCAGACTGTATTTTCTTACTAGACCTGATAAAGGTTAATTCATGTCTTCAGACTTCCCTGGTGGCTCAGATAGTAAAGCGTCTGCCTACAATGTGGGAGACCTGGGTTCAATCCCTCTGTTGGGAAGATCTCTTGGAGATGGAAATGGCAACCCACTCCAGTATTCTTGCCTGGAAAATCTCATGGACGGAGGAACCTGGTAGGCTATAGTCCATGGGGTCCCAAAGAGTCAGACATGACTGAGTGACTTCACTTTCACTTTCATATCTTCAGACCCATGGAATGGAGGCCATCCCAGTGGCCTGGCCTCCATCACAAATCAAGACCTAAGTCCGCCAGCACTCATCAGAAATACCTCAGTCTCAGGGAAACTACCACACACCAACCACACTCTTCTGCTTAGTTTTTGGGAGCTCACTTTACCCTAGAAAACGGGGTCTGCCTGCCTCAGAGGGAAATCTACATCTCCCGCCCTGCCAGTCATGCCCTGTTTCCACGTTGCGGCTTCTAATCTCCATAAAAACTGCTCTTGCCTGCATCCCCAGGGAAGAGCGCCCCACTGCCTATGAGGCTCTGTACTCTCCAAATCCTGTATGGCTTTCCCTTGAATAAAGAATTCCAAATTGGTTCCAAATTGGGAAAGGAGTACGTCAAGGCTTTATACTGTCACTCTGCTTATTTAACTTCTTATATCATGCGAAACGCCATTCTGGATGAAGCACAAGCTGGAATCAAGATTTCCAGGAGAAATATCAATAACCTCAGATATGTAGATGACACAACCCTAATGGCAGAAACTGAAGAGAACCAAAAGAGCCTCTTGATGAGAGTGAAAGAGAAGAGTGAAAAATCTGGCTTAAAACTCAACATTCAAAAAACTAAGATCTTGTCCTCTGGTTCCATCACATCATGTTAAATAACTGTGGAAACAGTAAGAGACTTTATTTTCTTGGGCTCCAAAATCACTGCAGATGGTGACTTAAGCCATGAAATTAAAAGACACTTGCTCCTTGGAAGAAAAGCTATGAGCAACCTAGACAGCTTATTAAAAAGCAGAGACATTACTTTGCCAACAAAGGTCCATCTAGTCAAAGCTATGGTTTTTCCAGTAGTCATGTATGGGTGTGAGAGTTGGACTGTAAAGAAAGCTGAGCGTCAAAGAACTGATGCTTTTGAACTGTGGTGTTGGATAAGACTCTTGAGAGTCCCTTGGACAGCAAGGAGATCCAACCAGTCTATCCTAAAGGAAAGAAGTCCTGAATATTCATTGGAAGGACTGATGCTGAAACTGAAACTTCAATACTTGGCCACCTAAAGCGAAGAACTGACTCATTGGCAAAGATGATGATGCTGGGAAAGATTGAAGGCAGGAGGAGAAGGGGACGACAGAGGATGAGATGGTTGGATGGCATCACTGACTCGATGGACGTGAGTTTGAGCAAGTTCCGGGAGTTGGTGATGGACAGGGAAGCCTGGCGTACTGCAGTCTATGGGGTCACAGAGTCAGACATGACTGAGTGACTGAACTGAACTGAATAAAGAATATCAAACTCGTTGCTAAACTGTGTTGTTGGTTTCATTTGAGAGCAATCCTGTGAGCTGGGGATTTTCTAGCTCATTTTCAAGGAAGGCAGCTAAAGCCCAAACAAGGTGTGAATTTCCTCCTCCATCTTGGTCCTCTTGCCTCCACTCCCAGGCACCTGCCAGGCATCCTGGGTATGTTCACAGATGCATGAGGCTTATTCTCTGTTTTTGTGAAGCCTGTAAACCAGCAGATAACCTGTGATATGCAGAAAAAAATTGTAATTCAGGATAAAATTGTATTCCCATGAAAAAAAGTGTGAACAAAGTACCATACTGTTTTAGAATAAGGTGATTTTCTTTTCCATGGAAGGAGCATATAGACTGGTTGGTTCAAGTGTCCCAGGGCCCTAGGACTGAATCAGCCTCACTATTTGCTGGATGCTGACATGGGACAAATTATTTAACCTCTCAGAATTTTAGATTTCGTGTCTGTAAATCTGGGTTGGTTACACTTATAGCATTTCCACGGGATTAAATGAGATAACATGTAACTCACTGGGCCCAGCACAGAGTGAGGACTCCACAAATGGTGGCAGTTATTGGAATTCTCTGCATGCATAGGATTTTGACAGCTAGAGATGGGACGGATGATGGCATTTCTTTTTTTTTTTTCCCCAGTGTGATAGAATTTTAAGAAGGGGTAACCAGGTCTCATTTACATTTTATATAAATCACTTACTGACATTTTTGTAGTCCTAAAATTGCATTGCATGATACAAGTCGCTTACAAAGAAGGTAATTACCAAGATAGTTTACAGTTTGACCAGTACTTTACAAAGTACTTTTATTCACAACATCTTGTCTACAAGTGTGAATAGAAATTGCTGTCTGTCCTGCTCAAGACTTCTATTTTTGAGACCATCCTGCATGTCACATTTGCCTAGCAGTTACAGTATCCTAATGGCTCAGCGGGTAAAGCATCTGCCTGCAATGCAGGAGACACAGGAGACGTGGGTTCAGTCCCTGGGTCTGGAAGGTCCCCTGGAGGAGGAAATGACAACCCACTCCAGGATTCTTGCCTGGAGAATCCCACAGACAGAGGAGCCTTGCAGGCTACAGTCCATGGTGTCACAAAGAGTCAGACACGACTGAGCTAGAGCACAATGGTATTTTTATGTACATTATCTTAGGCATTGCTTCAAGCACCTTTATATTTTAAGTCAATTAATCTGTACTGCCTTTCCTCAAAGTAAGTCCTATAATTCTCCTACGTTTGAGGGAACTGAGGACCAGAGAAGGTAAGTAACTTGCCCAAGGTTGCACAGCATGTGCTGTACCTCTGCATGGCCCAGGAAATTGAGCATCCTCTGGTTGGATGCTCTGTGTTCTCCTATTTCCCCTTCTATAATTCCTTCCACCTTGTTCCAAACTATAGAAGCAGCCCGAGGTGCATAGGTGGGCAAGAGGTGCTTGTTGGCACAGGCAGCTCACGGCAGCAGGAGCTGATGGCGGCCAGGGTTTGAGTTGTTCTCTTGTGGTGCAGTTCCAGGGTCCCTTTGCTGTGGGGTGAAGTGACCCAGAGGCTGTACAAGGACTCAGATGCTGGGGCAGCCGGGAAAGGCACAGACATGGGATTTGGAAGAACACACTGGGACAGAGACCAGTCAACAATGGGGACTTGCTCCTCTGGAACCTTCAGCACATGATTGAAAATTTGGACTCTTAGTTACTATTAATACATCTGAAAAAACACTGGGGGTTATGGGAATACTCTTTCCACCAGTTTCACACATTGTTCTGAGGATAAAAATAAATTAATGAGTGAATATGCAATGTGAAGACTCTATACAGTGTATGTAAATATGAATCACCAAAGGACACAAACTATTTCAATATCAAATAAAATCTTCAGTTGTCTCGTTGACTGGAATGGCTAGTGGATATAATTTGCTTCTTACATGAAATCCAGACCAGACCTCTGGAGACCAACCTTCTTTTAAACCTACCTTGATGGTTTTGTTGTTGTTTGTTTGTTTTTTAGTTTTTAATTTTGTATTGCATGCATGCATGCGTGCTTGCTCAGTTGTGTCTGACTCTTTGCGACCCCATGGACTGTAGCCCGCTGTGGGGTCGCAAAGAGTCAGACACAGCCTCTGTCTATGGAATTTTCCAGGCAACAATACTAGAATGGGTTGCCATTTCCTACTGTAGGGGATCTTCCTGACCCAGGGATTGAACCCTTGTCTCTTGTATCTCCTGCATTGGCAGGCAGATGGTTTACCAACTGTGTCACCTGGGAATGCCGTTTTGTATCAGGGTATAGCCAGTTAACAAACAATGTTATGATAGTTTTAGGTGAATAGCAAAGGTTCTGTAGTCAGATAAATGGATGGATGGAATTACTGAATGTGTTAGGGATCACTGCAAAGTAGCCACCCCCAGGTTCGTGTCAAACCACCACCGCCATCAATTCATTTATACTTTTTCCCTGGAGCAATGATTTCCCCCCCACCCCAGAACTAAGAAGATGAGCTCTAAGTGGACTTGATATCTCCACTAGCAGAAATAGAAATAGGTAGCACATTTTAAATAGAGAACAGTCTGACTCATTAGTATCCCAAACACATTCCGAAGGAGAGGAAGTGCTTTCATAGCAAATAGTCAATGGCTTCTCAAAATAAATAAGTACCAGTAACAGTAGTGACTTCAGGTGACTTTTGGACCATCCAAAGATCAGGAGACATGAAATCAGTCTTTCTTGAAATATTTTGTGAGTGCTAATCTTTATATTGAAAAACATTCATGAGAGAGGCCTAGGTTTTCAATAGCGCTTGAGCTATGTTGACCCAACTGATTAAAAACGGGAATATTCACAACGTAGCTTGGCTTTTCCTCTCTCCCTTCAAGAGCCTTGTTGTACAACAGCCTGAGCTAAACATGCTGTGTCAATCTTATCTTTTACATTTCCCAAGTGTTTTCTTCTTAGATCATGCAACAACCCTCTCATTATTTTAAATATTTTTGCCTGTAAATTTCAGAATACTTGATCTGATTTTAATAGGACCCATGTGTGAAATCCTTTATTTTATTTTTTTTAATCTATCACTCTGAGTCTTTCTGCTCTTCAGTACAGCACAGCTTGGTAGCACTAGGTACGTCTTGTTGAAAGTATGTCCATAAATATGTCCCTTGCAGCAGGGAACAGCTTGTTAAATTGGCAGTCCTCAGCAGTTTGCCTAGAAAAGTTTGCCTCACTTGTGATAGTCCAAATGTAGGGCAGAACACAGCGTAACTTTTTATCTAATTTTACCAATTGACATATTCTTCAAATTTTTAACTACCTCATGTCTTTTCCTCACAGTTCTACCACCTGACGTGAAAGTGGCTAAACGTTCTCACCGTTGCCAAATGTGGATAGGGAAATCGACTTTCATTACTGGTTACTAATTTGGAGGGAAATTCAGGAAAATAATTCTGTCATCTAAAACAGGATGCTAAAGCCACCATGAGAAAAGCATCCTGACAGGCTGAGGCCACTGCTTTCTATTCCTGAGGTTGGATGTGTACGGCTTCTCCTTATGGCAAGGGTGGGGCTCACCAATTTTAGTCTTTCTAGTTTTATTGGTATACTTGATTGGTTTACAGTACCCAATGAAAACCCCATTATTTATATATGTATCAATAATATTTTGATATAAATATACATTTGATATGTTATTGGTGTGTTGATATACTCTGATTTTCATCTCTCTGGTTAGGATCTGGTTAGAACTAGGGATAAGTATGTGTGTTAGTCGTTCAGTCATGTCAGACTTTTTATGACCCCATGGACTGTAGCCCACCAGGCTCCTCTGTGGGATTCTCCAGACAAGAATACTGGAGTGGGTAGCCATTCTTTTCTCCAGCAGATCTGCCTGACCTGGGAATCAAACCCTGGTCTCCTACATTGGCAGGTGGATTCTTTACCACTGAGCCATCAGGGAAGGGATAAGTAGAGATGACCCTCAATTCAAAATTTAATGTCATGATCCTATGGTAGCCAGTGGGAAGAATGGGGTAAAGGGATGGTTAGGGAGTTTGGGATGGACATATACACACTGCTATGTTTAAAATGGAAAACCAACAAGGATCTACCGTATAGCACATGGAACTCTGCTCAATGTTATGTGGTAGCTTGGATGGAAGGGGAGTTTGGGGAAGAATGGGTACATGTATATGTGTGAGTGAGTCTCTTTGCTGTCTAACTGCACTATCCCAACATTGTTAATCGGCTATGCCCCAACACAGATGAACAGTTTATGCCACAGGATGAGCATCAGTGCCGCAGTTGGCCACCTGCTTCCCTCCCTCCCTTGGTCTCTGTTAGCAGCACCACCTCTGTCTCCAGGCCTCGGCATATCAGAAAAATATCCCTTTTCAGCTTGTAATTGTACTGTTTAAAATTTGCCAAACCTTGTCCTGGGGGGAAAACATCACAACAAAGGAAGACAAAACAAAGCGCAAACCTGAATATGGCACCCAAGGAGGGATTCAGGGCTTGGGATGGCGCACAGCACAGTGACTGTGCTCGCTGACCGTTTTGGTGACCACACCCTCCAGATGGTCCTCTGTGCTTTCGGGTGAGTGGCTTGAAGAGGATGGATTTTCTGTGCTTAGTCCCTGTCTGCAGATTTTAACCACCTGGAAAAGGATTTGCCTATTTCTGAAGAATCTATTAGAAAACACTATTTTAGGAGCGATTCTTGAAGAAAGTCTTTTTAGAAATTCAAAGCGGGTTTTTTAGAAATGACACCCGACTTTCTATTCTCTTCTGAACAAAGTCTCCTAGATGCAGGTGGGTAAGGACCTGCATTTAGATTTTTCAGTTTTATACGAACATTTTCACGGGTGAAAATTTATAGACCACACCTTTCTGAAGATTAAGAGACAGAATCTGAAGCTCTGTTTCACTATTTCTCAAAAATGGGAGTTTGAGTCCCTCTTGCTTCAGAATCACCTTGGGTAAATATTACAAGTGCATATTTCCAGGATCTACTTCTGACTCAATGAATTAGTTGCTTTAGGTAGAATCTAAATGATTCTGATACACACAAAAAATTTGCAATCATTACATGTATTGCCCTGTACACACATAGCTGGTGTTCAATACATTTTTGTGGAGTGAATCAAAATAATTCAAGGGAATAAAACAAAATCATTCAATCAAGCAAAGTACATTCTTGTTTAAATTAAATGTCCTTCAGGCTTTATGTTGATTTAACCACATTAAAACTGTGACCAAAGACATTCTAAATTGTGGATCTGTGGTTGATAATTGAAAGAGAAAAACCCCTTGGCTGGTGCCTTGAAGAATATTTTCTTATTCTCTTGGAGGCGTATGTCAAGCACATCTAAAATAGCTATTCTGGATCATTCTACTTTTTTAAATTAAAAAATTTAATTATTGACAAAAGCTATTTGCTGGAATTGTGTAAAAAATGTTTACAGATGCCTTAGGAAGGAAATGGCAGAATGTGGAACTAATTGTGTTGATTCAAGATAATTATGAAACACAAATGACCATTACTTACAACAAGTCCCTGATGGTCAGTGGTTGACTCCAGGGATCAGGCTCAAATGAAGGAAAGAAAAAGAAAATAAAAAAGAGTGGTGATATATGTATGTAGTTATAATCCAGCTAGAAACTGTGCCCTATCCTCAAGTTCATAGAGGTCTTTCATGATATTTCAGTATTTGAATTATACATGCTATATTTTTATTAAGTAAAGCTCTTTTTTCTAACTTCAAAGGAGCATAGTTTATTATTATTATTTTTTAATCTTTACTTCCTGTCACATTGACTCCTCGGAATAAGAGGTGAATGAGTCTTCCATTTTCTGACTTCCTTTTACAGTGGAAAGTGACATATTTAGATATGAAGTGTTTTCATTTCTTTTCCATCCTAGATGGTCAGTGAGCTTTTATGCCAGGATTGTAAGAAGAGGCCCAGAGAAGACCTTCTGGATGTTAAAAGTTGTCTTGACACAAAAGTCCTGAAAACTGAATGTAATTTAGATCATCACTGGGATGTACAGTAGGCTGTCCCCAACCTACATGGACCTCTTGGTCTACTGTGATTTGATAATCCTCTATTTAGTGTGGAGTTCAGTTTAGTTCAATCGCTCAGTTGTGTCTGACTCTTTGTGACCCCATGGACTGCTGCACGCCAGGCTTCCCTGTCCATCACCAACTTCTGGAGCTTGCTCAAACTCTTGTCCATCCAGTCAGTAATGCCATCCAACCATCTTATCCTCTGTCGTCCCTTTCTGCTCCTGTCTTCAATCTTTCTCAGCATCAAGGTCTTTTCCAGTGAGACAGTTCTTCACATCAGGTGGCCAAAGTATTGGAGTTTCAGCTTCAGCATCAGTCCTTCCAGTGGAATTAAAAATAAAGAAAAGGCCAGAAGCTTCAAGTGGGAATCATCACTGACAAGAAATCCTAGGGGACCAAATTTAAATCTTCAGTTGAACAGTATCATCCAAAAGAGAGAATCTTCCACCTTTGAAGGAAAAAAGCAGGCTTTGTTTCACATTCCTAACTGAAAGAGTAGCTCTAAATCAACATGTATGTTTCCAGACTAATGTTGTCTAAGAGAAATAAAAGGTGGATTATAGATGTAATTTAAAATTTTCTATGAGCTGCTTCAGGAAAAGTAAAGAAAAACAGGTGGAAATAATTTAATAATAATATATTTTATTTAACCTAGTTTTTCCAAAATATCATTTCAACATTTAATGAATATCAAAATTATTAATGAGACTTCTGGGATTCTTTTTATCATACTAAGTCTTTGCATCTCAGTTTGAACTAGCCGCGTGTCAAGTGCTCGATGGCCCCATGTGGCTATTGTTTAGTTGCTCTGTGGTGTTCGACTCTCTTGTGATCCCCGTGGACTTGTAGTCCACAAGTCTCCTCTGTTCACCGGATTTCCCAGGCAAGAATACTGCAGTGGGTTGCATTTCCTTCTCCAATCCAGGGGTCTTTCCAATCCAGGGGTTGAACCACGTCTCCTGCATTGGTAGATGGATTCTTTACCACTGAGCCACCTGGGAGGCCCCTCACATGTGACTAGTGGCTGCCATATTGGGCAGCTCAGTCTTGGACTCTTTATTCTTCAACAACATGTGAATCCTCTAAAAGGGACTCTTGTGAAGGATGAATTCATTCAAAGGCAAGAAAATGTTGTGATTTCCTTTGTGATCTTGGGGCCTGAGGCTGTATTGTATATAGGTAAATGACTAGAAGAAAGAGTGAGGAGTCTACTTTCTATTGACATATGTGAAGTCTGCCCTTTGGTTTGCTCAGGTTGCAGAGACTGAGCTTTTCCAGAGAAGATACTTGATCAGTTGCTGCATTTATCAGGTTGGGTCATCAGCCATTGCCTCTTGCTGTATTCTATAGCCCTGCTATACTACTGAATCAGTATTGATACTATTCTAAGATACCTTTTCTGGGTGTTTATCCCCCTATGCTGGTGGCTGCCTCAGTTTATCTTGCCATCCAGCAGTTGCTCATGCCTCCTCTGTTAAAGATGCTGAGTCCACGGACTGGTCCCAGTCTAGGCTTTCAGTGTTGGCTGATAACTAGAGAGATGTCTCAAGGAGCCAGATGTGATGTTCATGGCAAATCCAAGTGTCACAGACAGAGTGAGGGCTGGGCAATGCCACAACTCAGTGTTAAGCTTTGATTCTCCATTTCAGGTTTGCCTCAGTGATAGTGTCATATTGCCCTAGAAACTGACCAACTTTCTTGGACTGTTTTAGTTTACTTCTGGATTTCAGGTACAGAGAATTGTTAATTATATGTCTTAGTTCATGACACCATATCATTGGTTTCACAGAATTCTTTCTTGACTGACTAGTTGGCTTACTTACATGTTATTGATCTATTTGTTATCTACCTATCCCTCTGTCCATCCATCCATCCATCCATCCATCCAACTGCCCATCCATTCATTCATCCATTCATCTATCTATCTCTCATCTCCGTCTCATTTGGCCTCCATTTCTCAAGTTCTCACTGCCATTCTTATTCCTCCCTCTACCACAAACAGTCATATGAATGTGTTTGATGGTATCATTTTGTTTTCCTGTGTTCTTATATTTGTTTACATATGCTAATTTATACAAGTATCATCATATTAGATAGCTCATTCTATTTTCTTTTTATCATGATGACCCATTGTTTCTAAGACCTACCCAGGTAACCGTGTCAACACCCAGTTCTTTGTTTCTGATGGCCGTGGAACCACATTGGCAGCTACCATGCTTTCCTTACCCTTTAGTGAAAGATCCTATGATTCCCTTCCACCCACACAAACAACATGACAATAAACCTCATGGAGCGTGCCCCCCCGAGTGTGTGAGGATATTTTTAAAAATTATATTCAGGAACAGTACTGCTTGTCTTAGTGAATGTTTAATTAGCTAAATATTACCAGGCTGTTTCCAGAATGTCTGCATCAGTCTGTGTTTAAATCAACAAGTACATAAAGATTGTCATGTACCCATATACCCAATAATAATGATATTCTCCAGCTTTCCACTTGTAATCAATCTAATGAGTTTCTTGAACTTTTTCACGCCGTCGTGTCAAAGTGAATGGTAAAAACATATTCTTGGGAAGGAAAACGAGGTGATAAAGGCCAGCTTTCTATTCCTTTTTAAAACATTTGACACATGCTGGTTGCTATAGTACTAGAAACAAGAGATTCACTAGTATCATATTTTAGAAAAACCACAGGCTCGAGCGTAAAATATAGCAATGCCAGGAAAGACACTGTGGATGTGTTGTGGCCACTAGTCACTTCTGCATCTCAGCCTAGATAGAGAAGGGATGTAATCTTTGTTTAATACTCACAGGAGGCCTATTTTGGTCTGGGCTGGTCTTGGGGACCTGCATGTTCCCCAGGAATCAGTCACTTCTAAATGAACCTCAAAAGCAATAAAATGTTTATAACTACTTTTGCTTTCTTCTAGAGAAGGAAATGGCAACCCACTCCAGTAATCTTGCCTGGAAAATTCCATGGATAGATGAATCTGACAGGCTACAGTCCATGGGGTTGCAAAGAGTCAGACACAACTGAGTGACTAACACTCTGCTTTCTTACATTCTTTAGAAGTCTGCTCCAGTAGGTCCTAATAGCGTAACTCAGAAAAGTTTGCCTAGGATGATATTGCTAGCTTGAGTCCAAGGGAATAAATAAGGTGCTGAAGCCAGATGGGCAAGGGGGACTGACCTCGATATCAATATCTCTCAGGCACTGAAAGAGTGGCCAATGTGTAAGTAAGAATGTCTGATGGTTGAGGTGTGACTAGAATCCCCCAGTGATGGCCATTCCAGAAGTAATGAGGATGGTATTTTCTTGGGAGATCTTTCTGTTTGGAAGGAAACTATAATCATTGACCAAAGGTATGAAAAATAGGATCTAGAACCATATAAGAAAGGACTGCAAGAGCCAATCAGGGTTTAGGGGCTTTGGAGGGCCTGGACACCGGAATTGAGATCAGGTCTGGTTATTTAATCTGAGCAAAGGTAGGTAGTCTTAGAGAAGACCTGGGACTGAATGGCCATTTGAGGAATCAGAGCCCACTCCAGATCCCAAATTTATGAACATGAAGATTTGCCAAATTAGACATCACTGGCAGGTGGAGCCAAGTTTTATTCTCTCTGGCTGAGAGCCTGGATGGAGTTGAATATGCTGTTCAAACTCCCGTTGCCTAGAAGTAAAGGGTTAGTAAAACAGATTGATGAGAATCTAAGTTCTGGATCCAGTGTAAAAATGGGCTCTCACACCCTAGAGTCTGTATTCCCAATTCAGCTCTGAAATTCATTGGAAATAGATTTCAAGATCTTACCATTTCCTGATGGTCATCCATGTACTTTTCCCCCTGCTGATACTTTGACCTGTTTTTCTCTCAGAAAAGTCTCTCTAGATTATATCAGCATATATGGACTTTTTCAAGAGTCAATTGAAACTCAAAAGGAAGAGCTAAATCTGAAGCCAGATGAATAGTAAGAGGAGAGTGGGGTGGCTATGACCCTCATGTATGTCCTCACGGAATACGCTTTTGTCATGGTCTTTGGGTCTCAAAGAAGGAGCTGATTGGAGTTTGAGTTACTTTATATTACATTTTGGCAAGGTCTAAGCATATGTAACATCCACATATCTGTGGTCCCTTTTTTGGACTCTGTGTGGAATGTACGAAGGGGATCTATGTATCATTTTAAATCATAGTGTTTTTATGTCCAGGCAGTTAACAAGCTTTCATAAACAGTTGAATGAATGAATAAAGGAATGAGTGAATGAATGGCAGAAGAGAAGAAGGCTATTAACTTACCCACCATGAAAAGGCAAAGAAGTGCATCTGTTATTATGTAGTGTAGGTGGATGGGGTTACAGATCATAAGAGTCTAAATATCCACAGGGGTAAGATCATGTGTGTGTGTGTGCTGAGTTGATTCAGTTGTGTCCGACTTTTTGAGACCCCATGGACTGTAGCCCACCAGGCTCCTCTGTCCATGGGATTCTCCAGGCAAGAATACTGGAGTGGGTTGCCATGCCCTGCCTCCTCCAGAGGATCTCCTGACCCAGGGATCAAACCCACGGTTCTTACATCTCCTCCATTGGCAGGCAGATTCTTCACCACTAGCACCACCTGGGATAGCAAGTCATAAATACAGAAGCCAGTACTACTGAGTAGAGGGGAGGGGGAGCTGGAGCTGAACATGTAAGTTGGAGACTTGAGATATTTGTCTACCTTATTAAAACAAAGGACCGAATATGCTAGACTGCACCAGTTCCAATTACGTGACACGAGAGGAAGATGTTGAAGTTAGCAGCACTGAAATCTTCACAGAGGTTGGCAGCTCTGGCTTGGGGAACACGGTCAGCTGAGGGGGTGGCTTGTGCTGCAGCAGAAGCTTCTCACCTTTGTCTTATCCCCGTATGCTTGGGGGCAAACCTATAAGCGTAGGGTCTCCATCCAGACAAAAGTAGAGAAAGTCAGGAGAGGAATTTGCCCCAGGATTCCCCTGTTGGTTACTGAGCACCCAGTTTTTCTAGGCCTCCATGGAAGAATCAAAGAATTGAGAGCTGCAGGAGCTGATGGAGTCTTTACCTCTCTTCCCAGACCCTTCCACCAATTTAGGAGCTGCACGCAGGCCTGGGAGGGATCTTCTTCCTCTGCCTCATTTCCTCACATCATGAGGAATTAAGGGATAATACAGACTTTCTGCTTTTAAGGGTTGGCCAGTATTTTAATTAGACCAGATCCCCTTGACTCACGTTAAATCAGTAAGTGAAAAAGTAGCTGAGTGGCAAATTAATCTCATCTAGCAGGTTTGTCCGTTCAGCAGCCAAGGTTTCTAGGGGCAAGGGATAATTTTCATAAACAACTGACACAAAAAATATCTCAGGCAAATAAATTTACAGCACATTCTGGGGTGCAGACATTATAAACTTCTGATTAGCACAACACATACATGTTTCAGTGAAAAGTAGGTGGTCAAATGTGCCAAGCAAGCAAGCCAGCCAATTGGTTTAAAAGAATTTTTTTTTTTTTAATGTTTCCTTGGGTAGCAAATGAGTCACCACTATCCTTCTAACCGCCTCCCCATAATACTGTATCTCATTGTTACTGTTTGAATTTGGTGAATAATGATAAAGCTGCATCCTGCGTGTGTGTGTGCTCAGTCATGTCTCTCGGTGACCCCATGGACTGTAGCCCCCCAGGCTCCTCTGTCCATGGGATTCTCCAGGCAAGAATACTGGAGTTGGTTGCCATTTCCTTCTCCAGGGGATTTTCCCGACCTGTGGGATCGAATCCGCATCTCTTGCATGGCCTGCATTGGAAGGCAGGTTCTTTTACCACTGTGCCACCTGGGAAGCCCTAGCAGTATCAGGGCATCTTGATTCATTTGACGTGGGCAAGGCAAATGCCATAACAGTTGCTGAAGAGCTGTCTTTGTGATTCTGACCAGGGATTTTGGCCTTCCCCAATCAATAGATATGGACTAGAGGCCAGACCAAAAATTCAGGCAAGGCGTTATTGGGGCTCTCATTGCAGCAGTGGGGAGTGAGAACAGTTCCTTGAGTTGGGGCGAGCTTGTTCCTTACATGGGGTGAGGGTAGGGGTGTGTCCAGGCGGTCAGGCTGGAGGGATGGCTTAGCTGGTTTGTGTACCCCTTAGGTGGTGTTTTATGCAGCCCGCATGCACGGTACCCTGCTTTTGCTCCAGGCTCTTCAAAAGTGGCAATTGGGTTTTTTGGTCTCTTTGTATCTTTTGTCCAGAATTTGCCCTAACTGCTCAGGCATGCCATTATGTTTAGTTCCCATATAGTTTCTCCGTATTTTGTGATGCGAGGAGAGGTTTGTCCTGTGCAAGTGCTGCAGCATTGCAGCACAGGGCCCCAGGTCTCAGCCTTTCTCACTCAGACTGAGATTTTAATGGAAGGATGTTCCTTTCGCTGCTTGTGATTCTGCAAAGATAACTTAGCAATCGTTCTCTTCTGAGATAGTTTTCCAAATATAAAATAAATATCTGGCTTTAAAAATGTTTCTGCTCCAGAATGAAATGAGAAGCAAAAGGCAGTGCCCATTAATTTATAATTAAACTGGTTGGGAAAAGGGAAGCACATGCTAGCAGATTGGTCCTTGGTGACTGATACGCTCCCTGCCGCAGAGCCATGGCTGGAGAATGATTTATGATTTTTCCTAATGTTTCTCATTCTTGTTTCAGCCGAGAAGGTCACCCACGAAAGACAGGATCTGGGAAAGAGGCGGCACGGTTTCACTTTGGGTGACTGCCTTTTTCTCCTTCCTTTCACTTAAATTTCAGTATTTACAGCTTATGGGTCTTAAATTTGACACTCAGCAGACATAAACTATATTCTTGAGAGGATTAAAGGATTATTCACTCACTAGCTTAATCAGATTAATCAGAGATTTTGAACAAGATATCTAATGCCATTCACAAGATGGGAAGTGTGATCACTGCCTGCTATTTGAATTTGGCTTGGACACACACAAACACACACAAACACAGACATGCACTCAGGCACACACACAAACCCAGATATACACACATTGATTTTTATTTTATTCACTATGATTTATTATTGAAAAATACTTACTTTGTAATTATGATCAATTATCTTCTAATGCCTACTTTATCTAATGACAGAAAGTAAAGGTTAGACGCCTGTATGTTTCCTAAATGTTATTTAAGATTTGAATTACTTTGTTCATTATAGGTTACTTGAATTTACTCTTAGTAAATCTGCCTTATTATTGTCAGACCATGCTTTGAAAGACTCTCTGGAACTTTTTAAGGAGAAATAATTATTTCTTTTCTTTACATTCATATGAAGTAACCCTTGATATTTTACTATCACTAAGTTAAATTACAGTGCAAGAATAAGAAATATCCTGAAAAATAGAGTTATTGTTTTCTGTTATTATTATATCAATTATTGCTTTTCCATTCCTATTAGGAGCTTAAATTCTCTTCTGCATTTATTTTAATAAGCTCCTTTTTTCTGCAGAAACAGGAGGCAGCAAAGACCCTTTGTACTACAGACATATTAAACCAGGATTGGGACCAACTGTCCTATTGTATGAACTCTTATTTTAAAGCAGCCTGAGTTAAGCAGATTTTGTTGGATTTACTTTTATTTGGGTCTTATGCTATTTGGAAGATAGACATTATAATATTGGAAATATTCTCAAAGAGAGGAAGGAGCAAAATTAAAATGTGAGCCCTATTCGTCCTCTGTATTAATCAGAATCTCTCTTGATCCAGGGACGCCTGAAGTCCCTGGGAGCAGAATTCGGATGTCTCACGATATCGGCCTTATGGTTTAGAACACAGTGAATGTTGATGTCCTTACTTTTCAGCCAGACTCTAAGTTATTTCTGACAGATACACATTTGTGATAAAATCTTCATTAATCCATTTATCACACTCATGAATGTTTGGTGGCGAAGCTGTCGAATATATAATACCCCTACCTGATATTTAAGCCTGTAGAAGGTTTCATATTGTTCAAAGTCCTTTCACAGATTTGATCCTTTCAGCCACCCCATGAAATGAAAACACATTCCAATACCTCTTTCACAGAGAGGATACATGCTTTACCAAAGGTTAAATGATAGAATCAGGGCCAATCTCTAAGTCTTTTCATTTTCAGTCCAAAATAATGTCATTCCTTTTCCTTTGAAGAGTTTTCCCAGGAACAGCTGTGGGTTTGGATAGCTCCAGCTACACTCACCCTACACTAGTGTGTGTATGTGTGTGTGTGTGTGTGTGTGTGTGTGAGACAGAGAGAGAGAGAGAGAGAGGGGTGACACAGTTTAGTGAGTTTATAGGTATGGTTTGCAGCAATGAAATAAAATAAGCAATAGCTCCAACTTAGCAAACACTGAGAACCAAAAACATCAAATAAAAGTGAACAATGGATTTTGGTCAGTTTCCTGGGCTTTTGAGTAGCAATAAGATTTTATTGCTACACCACAGCCAGAAGAGAGTAGAGGATGAAATCATGAGCCACTATTTCACAGCCGTCTGAGCACTCAGAATGCTGGCTAAGTTGTACAGTGCTTAGAATTTGCCAGGCATGTTACCTCTATTATCTCATCTAATCCTGGGGTGGGTTTCTTATTGTTGCCCCCTTTCTCAGGTGGCAAAACTGAAACACAGAAAATTTAAGTAACACACACAAGGTTACAGCAGTTACCAAGTGGCAGGTGCATGGCTCTAGTCTGTAGTCTGCCCCCTTCCCTCCATCAAATATGCATTGACCATTCTGACTGCTTTACAAAATGGGATTTCTGCATTGTGACCTAATCATCTTAATGATTGCATTGTATTTGCATTGGCAGCACTGTTTTTTAACAGAGCTGGTGACGTTTGCTCTGGCTTGATCTCAGTTGTTGCATGCTTTTAGGGCTTAGTATGCGGCAGTTACATGAGACATGTTTTCTCCTTCATGACAGTTAATCCTCATTTGGGAGACTGGATTTGTCTTGCTTATTAGTAGATAGAGAATGTGAAGCCGGGAGAAAGTAAGCAACCTGGCCAAGGCCAAGGCAAGGCTGTAATTCATCTCCACCTGATTTTATGTCCTCTGGCCTCTCCAGGCGCCTGAACCTGAGGCCGGCGCTGGGGGCACTGCCTTGAGACCCCAGCTGCACTAGAAGTGCCAGAATCAGAAGTGGAAATAAACACAGTGTCTCAGACTTGCAGCATTATCTTCTGCCCACGTGGGGGCCCAGAAGCCTTCCTGTATCTTGGCACATTTCATCCACACTCAGTCATCAAACCCAGTTTCCTTTTCCCTTTCCTGGATCTTGATGGTCTTTTTCATTTTTGTAACACCACATTTTTATTTTTAATTAAACGCACTATGTTATTTCTTATTATCTTCCTTCTTTTTGGAGTGTGTGACCTGTATTTGGTGATTCAGCTTACAGTGTACCTCCCTATACATAGTTTTTGAACCAAACCACAAACCGGGGAGATGTGACAGAGGTCAGGATCATCTGTTTACTTAGGTAGCACTAATCCCAAACTTATCCCTGTCTGTGCTGGGCAGAAAAATAAGATCCACTGGGGAAGAATGCTGGTATTTTAAAAATCTGTGTGCTTAGGTAACAATCTATGTGAGGTTAATGTTCCGGGACCAGGAATTATTTTTGATAGGCATGACTGCTTTCTCTTGTTTGAGTCTTTAAATAACATTTGTAAACTATCTCAAGTATAGGGAGCACACAAGCCTATTAAATATATACATTTCTTGCACACACTCAAACCTTCACATGGTGTTATGGACACACATTTCCTGATGTCACAAAGTAAAAAAAAAAAAAAAAATTTAAGAGTAAGATCTTACTGTTAACCTCTCTTCTGAAAATACATTTGTGTTGAATGATACACTAAATTTCTTCCTCTTAAAAATATTCAGTGGTGACTATATTCTCTTATGGGCTTCCCAGGTGGCACTAGTGGTAAAGAACACGCCTGCCAATGTTGGAGACATAAGAGATGTGGGTTCAATCCTTGGGTTGGAAGATCCCCTAGAGCAGGAAACGGCAACCCACTCCAGTATTTTTGCCTGAAGAATCGCATGGACAGAGAAACATGCTGGGCAACAGTCCATGGGGTCACAAAGAGTCGGACATGACTAAGCGCACACACACATACTCTATTATAATGGCTATTTTTTTAATTGTAGAAAGTGTCAATAAAGTAGCACCAGGATGGAAGTTGACAGGTTAAATAATGTTTACAAAAAAAAAAATTAAGTCAGTCTGTTTAAACATTATTGTCTTCTATTCAGGTATAGACTGGAAAGATCCCTAATGTGTCAACCAGCATGTGGAATAACTTTTGGACTTGTGTTTGGGAACAGACTTGGACTCTATTACTTTTTATTTATTTATTTATTTATTTTTGAGAGTTGTGAGTTAAGTTTTATTTGGGGCAAAATGAGGACTGCAGCTGGGGAGACAACAACTCAGATAGCTTAGAGACTGCTCCCTCTATTACTTTTTAAAAAAATGTTTATTTATTTATTTGGCTGCTCCGGGTCTTAGTTGTACCATGCAAACTCTTAGTTGCAGCATGTGGGAGTGTGGAGTCTTAGCCACTGGACCACTGGGAAAGTCCTGGGACTCACTTACCTTTGGAAGAGCTTGGATGTGTAAGTAGCTTGTTAGTGTGTATGTGTTTTCCAGTGGGATGCCTCACAGTCATTTTTTTCATAACTACTCTATGGTAGCTTATCCTGCACTCCCAACAAAGGCTGATGTTACTGGAAGAGCCAGACCCTTGGAAAACGGTGTGTAAGAGATGGTGGACTCCTCATTTCATAAAGTCTCAGGCCACTTTAACCTAAACCGTCAGGGATTGTGTGACCATGGTAGCAGGCACAGGGTTCACTTGGATTCAGTGTCTGAGCAAAGATATTGAATTTCAGTAACTGCAATCATCCAGTTATGCAGAGGAACAAAATTTGGTACCTATACATCCCATAGTGTAGAAGAAGGCCTGTTCCTGGAATCGGGCTCTCATCAAAGAGAACTGAAAAAGAATATGAGCTAAATGGGGTGGGAGAAAAGTCAGAAAGGGCCTAACGATCTGCGTCCGCACAGGGTCCCACTGTCCATGCAGGGTCCTGCAAAGTCCTTTACTAAACATTTGCCTTTTCATCTCCAATTTGTCAGTTACCTTCCTCCCCTTTAAAGTCCCAAACTACTACTCCCAGCATCCTCTTTTGTCTTTTGCTGAAGATGGTGTCTAAAGTGAAGTTTTCATTTTGATGAGTCACTTAGTTTTCCTGGATCTCTCCCACATACACCTGTCATTAAACTTTTGCTTGATTTTCTCCTGTTACTAATTCTCATGTCAATCTAATTTTTAGACCAGCCAGAAGAACCTACTAGGGCAGAGGAAAACTTCTTCCTCCTTGACAGCTATCGTGGCAGTTATTCTAAATGAATGACCCTTGTAGGTGAGATTTCAAGGTTATAGGTCACTGGAAATCTTTCCTTGGTTTCTGCCACCAGCTGCTTCCTGGTGGGGGCTTTCCCACATAACTGAGGGGCTCTTGGTGTCAGCGTTCAAGAACTGTTCTCTGTCTTTCTTCCGTGTGTGTGTGTGTGTGTATGATAGAGAGAGAGGGAGAGAGAGAGGGAGAGAGAGAGGGAGAGGAGACTTCTAAGCTTGGGTGTATTGTTTATGGGAAAAGCATTGGAAGCAACAGAGGTGGACTCCTTAGTGAATCTGTTTATGAACATTTATTTCTTTATTACAAGTCTGCTGGAGTCCTAGAAATGTCCTATATCCTGACCTGGGTGGAATATTTATATGCAAAAATTAAAGTGTACATTTCAGATGTATGCATTCTTATATAAGTTATATCTATAAAATAAAAAGTTGAGAATCACTTTCCTTACCACTGATGTGTATTTATTTTGTAGGTATTTCTTTTTGCTTGTGTTATAGCTCCACTGAGGATACCTTTAGATCCTCTGTGAATTCCTAATAGTAAGTTTCAACGGTGGTTTATGAGGAAACACACATTTTTTTTTTCTTTCTTTTTTTGACCGGCTCACCTGATCACCTCAGATGGTTCTCTGAGCTGGACTCATTCAGCCTTCCAGCCCTCTTCCCAGCCCTCCATACTGTCTTTTTCCCATTGGGAGTTTACTGAGGGGAGCTTATCTAGAGTTCCACTGTCCTTGGGGTTTTCCAGTCTTGTTCACAGTTACCAGTAACCAAGTCGTCCAACCTGGACCTTGTACCTTGACCCTTATGGAGACACAGTGGATCCCACTCCTGGAATTATTGCAGAAAAAAAATGCAGAATTTAAAAATAGGTAGAATAAACATAAGATCCTTAAATGGAAAAGAGTGAGGCCAATACAGCGGAAGCCATAATCCCAAGAACAGAAAACAGGACCATCTCACGTTATTTCCTAGCCGCGGCCTCTCTAAATCTGTTTAAAAAAAAAAAGAATCACCACGTTAAGGTGGCATTTGCAAACGCGCTTGTTTTTACCTAGGGCCACAGTCAGGCGCAGTGGGGCTTCCAGGGGAAGAAAGAAGGCAAGGCCAAGGGGATGGCTTGGCTGCGTCCTCTCGGCTTTCCGGCCGCGGCTGATGGAATTATTGTTTATTTTTGTAATTTTCAGAGGTAGGCCGGTGACAGCTGAAGAAGACTGTATTTGCTGAGGAGCAGCATGGTGTAGAGGGGAGCAGAGCTCCTGAGGGAGACCTAATGGTTCCTCTCCTTCCTGCACGGAGATAAAGACTTATAATAAGCGTGCATGTTCGCCATCTGGCTCTGCGCATGTGGTCCTTATGGAGGCGAGCGCCGCACAATCTGTAAATGATCGGAAGCCATGGCGCTCTCTCCAGAGACTCCACGATGCAATCAAGGTGACAGATGGCACGGCCACTGCTGTGGCCTCACGGAGAAGATCAAAATCACCTTCAATAAACTCTGACTGAAATGGGCATGAGCACCTCCAAAGAGTCAGTTTGTCAGTCAAACGGCGACAGTGGAGCCGCGTCGCAGGCCAGCTCTGTGTTTCCATCGTTTCCGTCTGACTGGGCCTGAACTGTGATCTTTCTCAAATTGTCCTTTCTGTTTAGCTGGAGCAGGCCAGCCGATTGCCAGATTCATGGCTTTATTGAGGAAAATTGAAAACACGATGTCCTCAATTTCCGGGGGCCGCGCACACGCAGGAGCCTGGCAGGGGCTGGGACACCCAGGCGCTTTGCAGGGAACGGACCCCCACGTCTTGAGCCCAAGTTCGCTCAACGTTATAGGCAGATTCTTGGACACGAAAAATAAAATGCAAATATGTGCCTGGCCCACAAGCTCAGCTGGCAGTGGCTACAGAAAGGGTGTTGGGTGTCCAATAAATGTGGGTAGAATTAATAAATGCTTGAAAAGAAATGGAAGAAGGGAAGGGAAGAAATGATGTCTCCTGGTTGCTAGAACTATGTATTCCAAGGGCAGGCTGCTACCCCCATGAAGGATCTGATACCGGTTTCCATTTCTATGCATCTTCACTGCATATGGCTTTCAGTGAACTTGAAGCTTGGGACATAAGGTCAATGAAATGCAGGCATATTATTTTGTCCTAAACAAATCATAGCGAATTTGTAGAGGTCAGCAAGTTTAGACAAATTTCCATTTCTCCCCTGCCCCTCTACAACTGAAAATTTTTTCCAAAGCTCCAACTGATTATAAAAGTTACCTGTAGCGGGAGAAAAATATACCACTATATTTTCAGAGGTAGGGGCACTGATTTCGGGTCAAAGATGATGGATCTTAATGAAAGAACTCTCCCCCTCCCTCTCCCTCTCCTCCCTTGGCAGAGTTCCACTGTTGTTCTTCCTCTTAGGCTCCAGGAAATGTAGATTTCAAGCAGAAGTCGACTTTTCCAACCTAGTGGTTCCCCAGGAACTTAGCATCTTTTATTTTATACGGATGTTTCTATTCTAAGCCTATGAGGAGACCTCAAAATTCCCACTTCCCATTGATATTCCTGCTTGAAACTGTCATCTGGTTTTGCCTACTTGCTTTATTTAAAATCTAAATCCTGCTCCTGCCTCCTCTCTACCTGCCTGATATAAACTATTTATTTGACAGCTGAGAAATATCTTTTTGTTGGGTCCTGTTTTCTCATCAAGTCTATTCCTCTTGTAGGTGCTTCTACATGTTAATATCCTGCTGGAGAGATTTATCCCCTGGAGGAGGGCATGGCAACCCACTCCAGTATTCTTGCCTGGAGAATCCCATGGACAGAGGAGCCTAGAGGGCTGCAGTCCATGGGGTCACAAGAGTAGGGCATGACTGAAGTGACTGAACACACATACAGAGATTTATAAACATAATGAAAGGTCTTCATTCTTAATTTGTGTACACCAAACAAGAGAAACTGTTTTAAAAAGGGGGGAGGGGCTCACATTTTGAGTGACAGGAGTAGCAAAAACTGTGTACAGAGACTGTCTTTTCACTAGGCGTGTCAGTGTGGCTGATGTGCATCACAGCTCAGTGTGGACTCCTAGGAGCCGAGGGCTAAGTTTATTCAGCAGGAAGGAAGGATAGCTTTTGAGGACTGAACACCTACTATGTGTAGGTTGTGCTAGGAGCCGAGAAATCTTTGTGAAGGAAAAGTAGGTATTAAGTGGCATTTTTATGGCACTGTGCTCTGCCTGCTTCTTCTCTCTTCCATCTGGCTGTCTGCCGAGCAGGCTTCGTATCCGCATCAGTAACAGGTCTCGGGGAGCTTCAGGGCCCTGATGGACGTGTGGCTGGTGGGAGCCTGTGCCCTGTCCCAGGAGACCCTGTGTGTACTCTCTGTCCTAAACCGGCTCCCTGGAATGACAGGCTCTGTAATTGACAAGTTCATCCACATGGCCACAAGGAGGGGTGGCAGGCCGGGTCATTTCTGTTTTTTGGCAGAAGTTTTTGGCCCCAGATTGCACTTACTTTGAGGAGTGATGCTTCAGAAAGACAAATGGGTCTTACCCTTCTTAATGGTATGTGTGTGTGTGTGTGTGTGTGTGTGTGTGTGTGTGTGTGTGTGTGTGTGTGTGCATGCTCAGTTGCTCAGTTGTACCTAACTTTTTGCAACTCCATGGACTATAGTCCGCCAGTCTCCTCTCTCCATGGGATTTCCCAGGCAAGAATACCCGAGTGGGTTGCCATTCCCTCCTCCAGGGGATCTTCCCAACCCTGGGATTGAACCCGAGTCTCCTGTATCTCCTGCATTGGCAGGTGGATTCTTTACCATAGTTCCCCCTGGGAAGCCTTCCTTGAAGGGTAAAGATTGAGGAAATTCAACAGGGGCCAGGTGTCAAAGGAGCTTATAGTGGAACGTGAAGGCTCTGAAACATGCATCTAGCATGAAATTTCATAATCAGAGCTTGGCCTCCATTCAGACAGTGATGTTGTAGTCTTTTCTGGCGAGGAGTGTTACCTGATCATGTGCAAGCTGAATAACCATAGATCATCACCCTCCTTTATGTGCTGTCACTCTTAAATAATACATTGCTTAGAGGAAGATTCTCTTGGAAGTTCTGTCTGTCAGCATAGCTGTTCCTTTATAACGCTGCATGTAGGCATTTGCCGCATCCACCTGTGAGGGTGGCAGATCAGGGGACATGTGGCTCTTCAGGGTCTGACCAGCCTCTGGAGTTCACAAAGAAGCTGGCACAGGAGAATGGCCTGTGGTCATAATAAGGACAGTGGCTCCAAGATAGACTAGTTTTTAATTGTGAAGCATACTTTTTATTTTTTTGAAAGATAGACTCAATGTTGAAAGGAAAGTTAAGCAGAAGTTCAAAACAAGGACACCCAATCTTACTGAAAACTCAGACCTCTGAACCCTACCACTGGCCTGAAATGGTGTTAAATAAAATAAGCTTTTAATTTCTCAAGCCATCTATCCACCAGGCTGTTTGGACTTCTCTCCAAGAGGACTGTGCTGTCATGTCAAATGAGGAAGGGGATGGCTTATTACACATTAAAAAAAAAAAATATATATATATGATATATATATATTAACTTAGTAATGTCTTGCTGGATCTTAGTTGAGGCATGTGAACTCTTAGTTGCAGCATGTGGGATCTCGTTCCCTGACCAGGGATGGAACCCAGTCCCCCTGCATTGCGAACATGGATTTTTAGCTGCTGGATTGCCAGGAGAGCCCCACACACGTTATCACTATTGTTAAAACAACCCAGACATAGCTCTCTTAATTTTGGAACAAGAAACGGAATACTGTTTTGGGTGTTCAGATGTCCCTGTATAAGCACACACCAGTTCTAAAGTAGGTATTCAGAGGCAGTTGCACTTTGGGGTCAGATTCCAGCTCAAGCCCTCAATGTCTGCATTTTTTTTTCTGTCTTTTCATATCTGGCCAAGGATGATGGCAAATAAGGATGCCACCCAGTACGTAGATGTTTCCCAAGCTGCTTTGTGTTTCTGTTCAGTTTTCAGAATTTTTTTAAAATCAGATTTGTGACTTAAAAAAAAATCCTCTCAACAAAATATTTCTGTTATAGCATGATGTCTTGCTTAGAGAGGTTAATAAACATTTTACAGGACATATTCCTGTTTTGTTTTAATGATTTCTTGACACTCATTTTCATCTTCATCAGGCTAGCAGTTAGCAAACGGTTCTTATTTCCCACTAGATTCCTCCACCCTCTGTAATGAACGAGCTGTTGATTTGATTTCAATGAATTCTCTTTGGTGAACAATCCACTATAACAAATGCTTTCTTTGGCCATAAAATCATTTCCCATCAATACAAAAATGCTATGTCTGGGGTATTTTAAGCTGATGTAGGGCATAATTCTTTTCTTGGGGTTCTTATAATCAGCAACAACCTGCTTTCCTTTTTCCTTCATGACACTTACAAAATCCTTAAGGTAGTTTTTTTTTCACACTTCTCCATAAGTGTATGAAGACTCCAACAGCACTGTCCAAGGAACATATAATGCCAGCTACAAATGGGAGCCACCTACATTATGTTTCCTTTTCTAAAAGCAATATTTTTAAAAAGTGAAAAGAAACAAATGAAATTAATTTTGATCATAGATTTTATTTAACCCATTGGATAAACAAAATGTAGTAGATCCCTACAGTGGAATATTATTTAGTCATAAAAGGAATGAAATTCAAATACATGCTACAACTCAGTATGAACCTTGAAAACATGCTGATGAAATAAGCCAGATGTGAAATGACAAACATTATATGATCTCACATGTGTGAGGTACATAGAGATGTCAAATTCATAGAGGCAGGAAGTAGAATAGGGGTTACCAGAGGCTGGGGGAAAGGGGAGTGTGGTGTTAGTGTTTAATGGGTACAGAGTTTCAGTCTGGGAAGATGAAAACATTTTAGAGATGGATGGTGGGGATAGTTGCAATATACTGTGAAGGTACTTAATGCCCCTGAATTAGACACTTAAAAACAATTGAAACGGGACTTCCCTAGTGATCCAGTGGTTAAGAATCTGCCTGCCAATGCAGAGCACACAAGTTCGATCTCTGGTCTGGGAAGATTCTATATGCTGTGGAGCAACAAAGCCGATGTGCCATAGTTACTGAACCTGCGTGCCCTAGAGTTTGTGCTCTGCAACAAGAGAAGCCACCACAATGAGAAGCCTGGTGCTGCAACTAGAGAAAACCTGTGTGCAGCAATGAAGACCCAGTGCTGCCAAAAATAAATAAAAATGTTTAAATGGTTAAAATATTCTGTTATGTATATTTCACCATACACCACCACCCCCCGCCCCCCCCGCCACAAAGTATCAGATTATGTCATTCTTTTCTCAGAAATCTTCACTATCTTTCCCTCACACTCTGAGTAACACTCAACAACCCTCTGCATCCCTATGATCTGGTGCTGACTTCCCCAGCTGCTGCTTCTTTCCTTTGCTACTTACAAACCATGTGACCTTCTGTAACTTACTTGACTTGCTTAAGCTTCATCTTCTTTATATGTAAATTGCTGATAATTCTGCTATCTATCAGCTGCATGGGCTTGGTGAGGATTAAAGGGAATAATGCATGTAAGATGCTTAGAACAGTGCCTGGCACACTAAAGTCTAAATAAAGACTAGCTATTAAACTTTGTGGATGCAGTGTACATATTTGGCTTCCCAGGTGGCTCAGATGGTAAAGAATCTGCCTATAATGTGTGAGACCTGGGTTTGATCCCTGGGTCAGGAAGATCACCTAGAGGCGGAAATGGCAACCCACTCTAGTATTCTTGCCTGGAGAATCCCATAGACAGAGGAGCCTGATGGGCTACAGTCCATGGGGTCAAAAAAGAGTTGGACGAAACTGAGTGACTGAGCAGGCATGCACGCCTGTGCATATTTATATTTTCACATGAAATGTTTAACACATTATTTGTAATTAATTCCTATGTAAAGTCTGGAGAAAAGATACAGCGGGCAAACAACCAGTGTGTGAATATGAAGGAGGCAAGAATTCATTTATGGGGTTAATAGCTGACTGGTCAGTGTAAACATCCTGAATGGAGATTAGAAGAATTTGTTCTAAAATAAAAACAAACACAGGGATGAAAATAAAGCTTTCTCTAGAACAGAGTATTCCCATGTGGCCAGGACTTCAGTGGTCATGTTCTGTTAATCTGGCCATGGGACATTTTTTTCAGGCATTTTGCAAAGTACTCGGCTATTGGCAGCAGAAAACGGAACCGTATCAGAAGTGTCCTACATTTTCACAGTTCAACACTCTTCTGCCAACAACATTTAGAGAGTCCATGGTGTCACAGAATTAGGTATGCGCAAAGAGCTTGCATGCACAAAGAGCTATTCCTGAGGGAGGGTTCACTGGCATCTGGCTCACCTCAGTGACCCTCACTTCATCCTCACCTACAGCCAACAGGTACCACTGAAAGGCCGAACCTGGGCCGGTGAAGACGTGATCAGACAGGGTCATCTCTGAATGTGACCAAATGTTCTTGTTTTCACTGAGACGAAAATTGGAATCAATACAAAGTAGTTACATTTTGGTTTTTTCTTTGTGTGTTATAAAAATTTAGAAGCAAACTTTTGGAACAATTAAAGGGTAATCACTTTGTTTATGTGTGTGTGTGTGTGTGTGTGTGTGTGTTCAGTCACTCAGTTGTGTACAACTCTTTGCACCCCCATAGACTATAACCTTCCAGGATCCTTCTGTTCATGGAATTTTCCAGGCAAGTGTACTGGAGTAGGTTGCCATTTCTTACTCCAGGGGATCTTCCTGACCCAGGGATTGAAGAAATGCACCTTGGATCCTTTTTTAGTCGTCTCTGGCCAAGTATTTTCTCTGTGGGCCTTGGTTTCCTTCCCAGTTAACAGCAGTATTGCTAGTTCTCTAAGTGTTAGCTACAGAGCAACTTTTATCACCTTACAAGCTAATTAGGAGTCAAACACCCCAGGATGAAAGTTTGAAATTTTTTATCTGGTTTTCCACAATTTTTACCTTGAAAGGATGGAAAAGTTATTTAACCTAAAGCATTACTATTCTCTAAGATTACTGGAATCATGGATTTGCATGTGGGTGGTAGCTGAACAAATTTTACATCTTAGTTTGACAATTCAAGTTTTAAACAATTCATTACTAGTAAGAAGCTGTCAAAGACATAAAGGATTTAAAAGTCTGAAAAATGTGAAGGAATTGTTAATGACTGAATTAGATGAACAAAGTGAGAACAAAGTGAAATACCAGCTAGTCTACTGGTATTTCTCATTTGTTTGTATCTCTTAAATTTGGCATTAACTGAAAGAAAAAAATCACTGATCCCAACTCTATTTTGCAGATGACTAAAGAATTTCAAGCTACAACTTAATTTTATTTATTTGATGTCTGCTATGTCAAAACAAAACCATAGCCAATAAACATTTTATCAAAAGGGTATAATTTCCACAATTGTTAGGAGACTTCATTGTAAGAAAAGATGCAGTGTAGGCAGACGATTTGGGAGGGTGTTTATAGAAACCTTAAGCACAGAGAATCAATTATCAAAAAAAGTTTTTTTGTTGGGTTGGAGGATATGAAAATACAAATACTTTTCGTTTTATATTTCAGTTGATCACTAGCTTTTATGTTGGACTGTAGAGTTAAAGGGCTTCCCTGGTGGTTCACTGGTAAAATATCCACCTGCAATGAAGGGAACCTTTGATCCCTGAGTTGGAAAGATCCCCTGGAAAAGAGAATGGCTACCCACTCCAGTATTCTTGCCTGGAAAATTTCACGGGCAGAGGAGCCTTGTAGGTCCATGGGGTCGAAAAGAGTTGCACTCAATTCAATGACTAACACTTTCACTTTCATAGAGTAACAGTGAAATGTGTGGAATTGTGGACATTTGTAGACTATCTGAGGAAATGATTTGCTTTTGATTTTTTTCTTGTCAAAGGCAAGGTATCCTTCTTGTCTGTTTTGCAAATAATGAGAACAGTGAGAATATACATAGACATGGGAAAGGAAGCCATCAGGTCTAGAATTTGACAACTCAGACTCAAGTTTTGGAAAAGATTTCTCCATTCAGTGTTCCCTGCCCAACAGGCTCAGAGCCTCAGGGAAGGGACCACAGGAGTCCTGGTCTGCAGGCACATGTGTGGGTTCTTGGTTGGGGTGACCATCTCTAGGTGCACGTCTAAAAGTTGTAAAAGGCTGTCAGAAAAAGCAACAGCAAAAAGGTGCTCCTAGTTTAAATACTTAAGTCTGTGTCATATTATCTCCTCTGAATAGGATATAACTGTTTCTACTGTTTCTTCCAGTGACCAGTGCAGGTCAGGACCACTGCGTCCTGTTGTACCTCAGCCAAGTATGGCGGTGTGCATGCTAAGTCATTTCAGTTGTGTCCAACTCTTGGCGACCCCATGGACTGTAGCCCGCCAGGCTCCTCTGTCCATGGGATTCTCTCGGTAAGAATGCTGGAGTGGATTACCATTTCCTTCTTCAGGGACTCTTCCCAACACAGGGTTTAAACCCACGTTTCTTGTGTCTCCTGCGTTGGCAGGCAGCTTCTTTACCACTGGTGCCACCTGGGAAGCCTTTTTGTACAGTGAAGGGCATTTCCTCTTCAGGCAATCCTGTGTGCACATCATCCAGACAGCCACTTTTGTTTATCTCCAAGGGTGAACAAGCAATATAGCAGCATGAAGAAGATAAAACAGTATTTTCCCCAAACTCTATGGTTCCTAACCTCTCTGTTTCCCCTTTAAACACATTACATACAATTAGAAGGACTTCCTTGGTAGTCCAGTGACTAAGACTCTGCACTCCTAATGCAGGGAACCTGAGTTCGATCCCTGGT
This sequence comes from Cervus canadensis, assembly GCF_019320065.1. Classification (NCBI taxonomy): domain Eukaryota; kingdom Metazoa; phylum Chordata; class Mammalia; order Artiodactyla; family Cervidae; genus Cervus; species Cervus canadensis. The sequence continues at coordinate 28,414,931 of NC_057397.1, read as the reverse complement.
CAGGGAGCTAGATCCCACGTGCTGCTACTGAGTTCACATGCAGTAACTAAAGCTCCCATATGCCACAGCTAAGACCTGACTCAGTCAAATTAATTAATTAGTTAATTAAACTAGAAACTACCTTGTTTCACAAGATTTTGATGTATTTATTCAATATGTTCCTCAGGGTTTGGACGAAAGAATGCCTGAAGCCCATAAGACATATAGATTTCCTCTTCCAGATTCAATGAACTTCATAAATCGAAGGATGATACAAAAAGGAAACATTTGAATAATATGTGATGAGACTCTTCTAGTGATTTGAGGACAGCCCAGATGTTTCTTGGGCTTCCCAGGTGGCACTAGTGGTAAAGAACCTACCTGCCAATGGAGGAGACATAAGAGACGCAGGTTTGATCCCTGGGTCAGGAAGATCCCCTGGAGGAGGGCATGGCAACCCGCTCCAGTATTCTTGCCTGGAGAATCCCATGGACAGAGGAGCCTGGTGGGCTGCAGTCTGTGGGGTCGCAAAGATTCAGACAAGACTGAAGTGACTGAGCACTCACACACAAATGTTTCTAGGTGATAGAAATCTTCATTCTTATTCCTATTCGGTTAGTTCCTGATTATTCAAACCTATTTAATGGATTCATTTCAGAATGTTTCATTATCAGCTACTTTGAGTGAGGAGTATGCATCAATCATGTACCCTATTAAGAGAAAAAACAAAAGCAGATAATGGCATTAATAAATTCATAGCTTAGATACTTTGCTCCAAATTTTATGTTCTTACAGATTGTCTTGCAAACAATAATGAAGCAATATGATAAACATAAGTAAGGAAATTAAAAAGTGGGGTATATTAGACATAATTATTGCTATTTTAATTATTCAGTATATTTTAGATTATTAGACTGCAAGATACACTTCTGAGATACATATAAAATTAGTCTTATTTTGTTATAAGAGAATAAACCACTTTGCTAATTCATAGAATTTGTAAAGGTAAAATATTGAACCAACGAGTTGAATAATGCAATAAATTTTGGAATGGAATAGGAAAAAAAAAACAAGAAATCAAAAGGCTACATTTACACATGCATGTTCTTTCTTCCAATCCCCAGTTTATAAACATCAAAAATACAGGTTTCTCATCATGAGGAGAGGGTTTAAGGGGATGAAACAGGGACCCAAGAAGATAAGGATGAGAACTGGTAGTGGTTAAGGACAGAGAGGAAGAACAAGGATTCTCAGCTCTGGTCTGGGGTTTGCATCGGACTGTCTGATGTCATGTGAGTCACTCACTCTTGGTTTTTGTTTACTGAGATAGCAGTATGTAGGGAGAAGAGGCATAGCCTTGAGAAATACATAAACTCCATTAGAACCTTTACTTTGGCTCTTTCCACCCATTCGAACTTGAAACAGTACTTACTCTCTTTGAGCCTCTGTCCCCTCATTTTCAAAGTGTGAATATCAATAACCACCCCCCCGCCAAGGTTGTTCTCATTGGAGAGTCCAATGAGATTATAGTAAAGCACCTAACAGTGATAGATTGTGTTGGTATATGACATATACTCAATAAGCAGAGCTTTTCATTATCTACAAAGTAAGTGGTGAGATCGGTTCCCTCTGAGCTTAGTATTTTACAACTCAGGAACTGGTTGATGGGTATCCAGGTTTTGTCTCAGCGACAAGTAATTTGCTGATGCCTTATTCCCATCACATCCGTGGTAGCCGTCCCTAGTCCGGTTCCTGGTCACAGGGGGCAGGTCACATTCCAGGCACAGACACTGGCTCAGGTTAGTTTTGTGCCTGGCATGGAAACTGGACCCTTCATAACTGTTGGAACACTTGCTTGCTTGAGTCACATTTTAATCCCTCATCATGACTGAATGATTTATTTTTTTTTTTCAGGGCTGCTATAAAATCAGAGATAGAAGCTACACTGAATCAACTCACTGCGGTTCTCTGTGGCATACACTCTCTTGGTTTCTATCCAACCTTATTTTAAATATCCTTAGGGATGGGCTTTTATCACTTTTCTTGGAAGACTTTTCTTAAATAATCATTTTTACTGTCAGAAAGTTTTCTCTCCCATTCAGGGTGAATTTTTCTTTTCTTCCTTGTACTCTTCTAGCTACCCTGCCTTAAATCTGATTAAATAATTCCTCCTGCCTGTTCAGTATTTCTCCTGTCAGATTTTTGTAGCAATTATTGGTCCCCCCTCAGTCATTACTTAGCAACACCAGACATAATCTTTATCTTTAATCATTTCTCATAACTCACTCCTCCATCGCCACAATCACTATTCTCTCCTCTCTGAGTTAATCCATCTGCTCTTCTGAAGGTAACCTCTATGTCTTAGGAGCATGATCCTTTGAAGGAGGTAAAATGCATAAGCATATTTATCTTAAATTTTTATTGAAATAATAAAAACAAAGAAAAAATTAACCTGCTATTCTGAACACAATGGCTATGGTTACTTTTGTCTTTTCCATTTAAATCTTCTTAATTATAAACATACTTTATACTATTTAGTAGAAATTATGTATCAGTGTGAGAGATCCTTTATGTGCATTGTCCTGACTATCACCATAGCAGTTCTGTGAAAGCACTTTATAACCCCATTTCACAGATGAACAAACTAAGGTTCCGAGAGTCTAGTAAGTTGCTCAAAGGCTCCAGGGATCACTTTAATCTTTTCCCATTTGTGTCATAGGAATTATTTAATGGCAGTATATTGTGTGAAAAATAATTTAATCATTCCCTATAGATCTTTAGAGGGATTCCAACTTTTCATCATTATTTTTTGAGCAACAAATACCCGAAATTTAGAGATTGCCTTGTTTTCTCCTACTTTATACTTCTAAAAATTATTTACCTCAAGGAATCATAGAAGGAAGTATTGATGGATTGATTAGATATTATTGTTTTAAAAAACTGAGTTCTGACTGGCATAATATACCATGAATAATACTGAAAGGCAAATGTTAAGCAGGGAAAAATTACCTGCATAAATTTTGACAGGGAAATATTAATTTCTAAATATGTAAAGAGTTCAAATAAATGAATTTTTAAAATGCTCTAATAGAAAATGAATGGAGGAGGAATATAAACGACAATAAACATTTGAACTAATGTCCAACCATACTGGTAAAGAAATATAAATATATTTACATATATATAAACACTAATAGTTTCACTTGAAATAGTACAGTATTGTAAATCAACTATATTTCAATAAAATTCTTTTTAAAAAAACAACAAAAACTCAGTAATAGTTTTTCCTTGTCTAACAGGCAGCATCAAAAATGATGACAATATCCATGTAGCAAGGGCATAGAAAACCATGTTTACTCATATAATGTAGGTGGGATTAAAATCAAGTACAGTTATTCTGGAAGTAAATTTGCAATATATATCAAAGCTTTCAGCTTGTCCTCTTCAATGTGGCACTTCCTCCCCCAGGAAGGATAAAAGACCTTTATATATGATGCAGCAAGTTACTACCTGTGAGCACCGCCTGGAGCCTAACCTGATTTATTTTTGCACAAGCAAGATTCAGGTAACACCTAACAAGCCAGCATCATACTGCCTAGGACTCTGTGGAACAGAAATGCATGTTCATTTTGGGGAGCACTCTTGTAAAGAGGATGGACATTTTGTGATAGCCTTTCCCCATGAGGAAAGTCCAACACCAGTCCTCCAAAAATTAGATTTGGAAAACAGAGATTTTAGTCCTGTGAGGAGAGACAAGTCACAAGCAAACACCTTGACTTCTCACATGGAGGAGGGGGCAGGCAGCCCAGCCATCATCTGATGAGAACCTGAGGGAAAAGTCTGGAAACACCATCTTTTTTTTTTTTTAAGGAGGGAGGAGCTTCCCATTTAAATCCTAATATTGTACTGTCACATCTGATTCAATATCAGTTTTAAATTTCCCTGGAAGGAGCCTCCCATGGCATGCACCATTCACTTCATTAAAGCATTCTGCTAATCTGGCTGCACTGAAGAAAATTCTCCAGAGAAAAAGGTGAGGAACTTCACTTAAGCCCCACCATAGGGTGGACCTGGGTATTACCAGCATTGATATAGATCTTTATAGAACATGGTTGCTGTGTCTTTTTTCTATGAGGGCAAGAATTAGCAGCATAGATTTGCTGGGAATGTGACTGTTTTTCTCAGGTCAGGTAAAACAGAGAGAAATGTGTTATTAGTCTCATTGCTGTCTAGCTGTGTGTGGGGGAGAGGGGCTGGTGCGAGGTTGAGGGGGATAGCAGAGTGTTCTGGAAGCTGATTTGAAAAGCGCTGTCATTTGTGTGAGTGTACAGGTCATCGATTCATTTCTCCATCGTGCATTTGTTCAACCATCATTTATTGAACGTCTATTATAGGTCTTTCATTTTCTCAGGTGCTGGAGATGCAAGCAAACCAAACATACCCAATTCCTCCCTCGTGGAACTCACTTTCTCATAGCAACTCAGACTCAGAGCTGCATTGCTTCTCACAATTGAGCTGTGGGAGATGGATATGCAAGGAAACCGGTGACAGTGAAACTAGAGTCATTTGGGAGAAAGGATGGAAAGGAGCCCACCGGGGAGATGAGAGAAAGGGTGGAAAGGGGGGCCTGTGGGAAGATGGCTGGGAGGGATGCTGGCTGGGAAAACATCATTGGAATTTGGGGTTAGATGGGGGTCACATGCTGGATGCTGTGTAATGGATCCTTTTCACATCCTCTTCTTTTTTATTTGATTTTTTGGCTGTGGTGGGTCTTCGTTGCTGTGGATGGTCTTTCTCTAGTTGTGGTGAGCAGGTGCTGCTCTTTCTTGCTCTGTGCCAGCTTCTCACTGTGGTGGTTATTGTTGTAGAGCGTGGGCTCCAGTGTGCGCAGGCTTCAGTAGCTGTGGCTCCCAGGCTCTAGGCATGGGTTCAGTAGTTGTGGCAAGCAGGCTTAGTGGCTCCTCAGTATATCTCTCAGTCATGTCTGACTCTTTGCGACCCAGGGACTGCAGCCCGCCGGGCTTCCCTGTCCTTTACCATCTTGGAGCTTGCTCAAACTCATGTCTGTTGAGTCGGTGATGCCACCCAACCATCTCATCCTCTGTTGGCCCCTTCTCCTCCTGCCTTCAATCTTTCCCAGCATCAGGGTCTTTTCTGATGAGTTGGCTGTTGGCATCAGGTGGCCAAAGTACTGGACTTTCAGCTTCAGTCCTTCCAATGAATATTCAGGGTTGATTCCCTTCAGCACTGACTGGTTTGAGCTCCTTGCAGTCCCAGGGACTCTCAAGTCTTGTCCAACACCACTGTTTGAAAGCATCAGTTCCTTGGTGCTCAGCCGCCTTTATGGTCCAACTCTCACATCCGTACATGGCTACTGGAAAAGCTATAACTTTGACTATATGGACCTTTATTGGCAAAGTGATATCTCTGCTTTTTAAGACACTGTCTAGGTTGGTCATTGCTTTTCTTCCAAGGAGCAGGTGTCTTTTAATTTCATGGCTTCAGTCACCATCTTCAGTGATTTTGGAGCCCAAGAAAATAAAGCCTGTCACTGTTCCCATTGTTTCCCCATCTATTCGCCCAGAGCAGGGATCAAAATTGTGTCCCCTGCATTGGCAGGCAGATTTTCAACCGCTGGAGCACTAGGGAAGTCCCAGGTCTTCTTTTAAATAGCCCTTAAAGCAAGCAACCAGAAACCTAAATGTTAAATTTCTTGTGAAAAGAGGTGATAAGACCAAGGCCTGTGCCTTCAAGGCTGAGAGATTAAGATGAGTGAGTGGCTGCAGGGGGAGGTGCACTTCTGGGTCACATTCCCTCCACGTGCACCTGCCCGTAGTGAGCCTATAAAGAGTCCTCAAAACGCTATCTGTTCACCTCTGTGTCTTTGAAGACCTTTTACTCCATGATACTTTTTGGTATTGGTTTCTTTCTTTTTTTTTTTCCAGTTAGCTTACATTATCTCTATAAATAGAGATAATGTTTAAAATTGCACTTACAGTTTTGCTTTCTGTTTCTTTAAGATTTCACTTATGGTTCTTTTTTTTTATTCCCTTCTCACTGGACTTTGGAATTTTGTAACTGTTTCTGATGACAGAACAAGATCTATTTTTCATTTTTGTTTTCATTTGGGCATCACTTTGTTCTGTTTTCTTTGTTTACTACCAGGAGTTTTCCTGATTTACCTTTTATGTGGTAACTCAAAACTTTGTTCTTTGCTTAGTAGTATTCTGTTTGGGGACCCACAACTTAAGATGAAATTGGAGAAATTTTTTAAGCCAGAAAAATAACAAAAAACAAATAACAAAGATAACAAAACGATTACAAGGTAAAGAAGTAAGAATCATACTGAAAGAATACAGGAGGTAAGATCCTTTCATCAAAAAATAGTAAAAGATGTCTTGCTGGTCTCCACTCTCAAGAAATTCAGTTGAATTTGGGACAATTTTCCTTAGAATTCTGGTTAGAACTACTGTTCTCATAAACCGTCTTTTTAAAACTCCTGTTCCTTCATCTTTATTTATGTAACAGTAGAGCAGAAGTACCCAATATGATAAGTTGTCTTGGATACAAAGTATGTGGTTTACATACATAAATGAATGAATAATGACTTAAATGTCTTCATTTGGAGAAAAGGCTGATAACCACATGTTTTTAGTTTGTACTCATAAATAAACAAGAGGAATTGTTCTAAACTGCAGCTTAAAGTCTTTTGGTATTTACACAGTGTGGAATTACGACAAGTTGTTTTTGTTCAGTGTTAGAGGAAGGGCCATCATTTTTTCTGGAAGAAATCAGTGTGCGTCATTCAGCATATGTCCCAAGAAGCAGCAAATAACCTCTTGTGTGTTGCAAGAAACTGGTCTTTCCCTGGGGCTCTAACTCTGGTGTTTGTCCTGTGGGAAAAAATTGTTCTCTTCTGCCCTTTTCATTTTTCTACATTTTAGTGACTTTTTCCTCAATGTCTTTATCAATGTTCTTAAATTTTTTTTTATTGGAGGATAATTGCTTTACAATGTTGTGTTGCTTTCTGCTGTACATCATTGAGAATCAGTCATAATTATATATATGTATACCCCCTCCCTCTAAAGCATCCCTCTTACTCCAAATGTACATTTTTTATTTTTATTTTTTGAGGTTTATTATTTTATTTTTTATTTTTCATTTATTTTTATTAGTTGGAGGCTAATTACTTTACAATATTGTAGTGGTTTTTGCCATACATTGACATGAATCAGCCATGGATTTACATGTGTTCCCCATCCTGGACCCCCCTCCTACCTCCCTCCCCATCCCATCCCTCTGGGTCAGCATTCATAAAAAAAGGTATAGTTTTGTGCATGTAAAGATCATTTAAAATTGCTTGCATTTTTAATTAATATATAGTGTTTATTAAATTATTATTTAGATTTTTAATTATAAGCTGAACATAGTCACCTATGTTTTTTATCTGATGAAAGTTCAGTAAATAACCTGGACCTGTGCAAGTGAGGAATCTGAAAATTAGCTTCATTGGCTGATGGTTCACCCACATGTAGTACTACTGATGAAGTCTTGGATAAAAGACTTAGTGTGCCAGAGACTCCCAAGTTATGCTTGTTATTCCTGTTTAGCTTTTAATAGTTCCCTATTTATTCTGAAAAAAAAAAAAAAAGTCCTAATTTGCATGATAAACTATACGGACACTCTAATTATGTTGGACACCCCTGTGACCACACAAACTTGGTCAGGATGGGAAGCTTTCAGTCTGATTTCAGCATCTTCATTTACCTCTTTGCCCCAGTCTTAAAGTAGGGGTCACCACTGACCTACTTGTAGTGGGTTGCAAGGAAGCTTCCTGTTGCGTGTTTTTCTATCTTCATAAAGGTCATTGTTTTGACCTTAATTTACTATATAAATTAGACTTAAAAAAATTCAGTGAGCAATAAGCTGAAGTTGATGTTAAGAAACTCCCTTAAACAGAGCCAGATTTGCAATTTATTTATTTAAATTCTCTGAAACATTTAAATTTATATCTTTCACTTTAAGATTACTTACTTAAAACCAACTTTTCAATTTCCTACTTTAAAATGGGATTACAAGGCAAATCTGTCAGAATCTCAATGTGCAAACATTTTTATCAATTTTGAATGAATTAAGGTTGAATTTAAAATAGAATTTTAATACTATGGTTTGGTTTATTTCATTAACTGTTTACTTCTAAACCTTATCAAAGCTGGAAATACCTATTAAGACAAGAGTTTTATCTTTTTTAAAAAATTTGAAGATATTATCCTCAAACTGGTAGAGTTAACATCCCAGAAGGTATAGATACATCTGAAAAATGGGTAGAGTGTGTTTTTCTGGATTTCAGTCACCTATGCTGGGTAACAAACTCCCCTCCACTGAGGGGTATTAAACAACTGTTTTTTTATGCTCCCTGATTCTGTTAGGGGAGGCTTATCTCTGCTGCCTGATATCAGGATGTCAGAGACCATTATTTCATCTCTGAGGGTGGAATGGCAGTAGGTAGGCAGGTATCACCTGGCAGGGTGCTCACTCAAGTATCTAAGTCTGGTCTGGGATGAATTCAGGCTGGGTTCAGCTGGGATGGTTCACCAGGTACGCACACATGGCCCCTTTCTATGGCTCAAGCTTCACTCAAAGAGGCATCTGAGTTCTAGGAGGAAGCATCCTTGGAGCAAGCATCTCAAAGGAACCAGGTGGGAGTTGCATGGGTTTGACTCCATAGCCTCAAATATTGCATGATATAAATGTATAGTATTCTGTTGGTCAAAGCAGTCAGCCTCCCAGACTGAAGAGGTTCTCTTAATGGCAGGAATGTTTAAACATTTATAACCATTAAAAAAATTGTACATTCTGTTAGCCCCTTTGATGGAAATAGAAGAGCTTGGATTGTAGATACCCAGGGCAACTCTTCTCCATCCTATTGGGACTGTTTTATAGTTGCTCTGAAAAGAAGAACCTCTACATCTATAACTTTGAGAAGGAGAGTTCACAGTCTTCTGAGTTCAGCATCATCTCTTGAGCATTTTCTATCAGTTTTCAAAATTTTGCCTGAGTCGGGCAGATGAAATTCAGTAACGTTTATCCTGATTCCTACCTGACTGTGTAGCACTGATCTCTTTTCTCCCACTGGTGGTCATACTATTAGGTCTATTCTAATCATAGCATTTTTCCTGAGAAAGTAGTTTTTTGCTAGAACTTTAACCTCTTTTGGTTTCTCATTTCCTTTCTTAAAAAAATTAATTAATTTTGTTTTGGCTGCATCAAGTCTTAGTTGCAGCCCATGGGGTCTTGCGCTGGGGCTCCAGAGTGTGTGGGCTCTGTAGTTCGCGGCACTCGGGTTCTCTAGTTGGGGCATGTGGGTCCCGTGGTTGTGGTACATGAGCTTAGTTGCCCCACGGCATGTGGGATCTTAGCTACCTGACCAGGGATCAAACCTTTTCCCCCTGAATTGCAAGGTGGATTCTTAACCACTGAACCACCAAGGACCCTCATTTCTTTTTTATTTGCTCTTTTCTGTGATCTTAGATACATTTCACTGACAGCATCATCATTAACATCCCCGTACTTGCTTTTAAAGCCCAAAGCATCTCTTCTGCTCCCTTCTTTTCTTACGTCTCCCCTTTCCTTGTCTTGTTCCCTTTGTTGTAAAAACAGTGATTCCACACCACATGTGATTCTATGTCACATATGTGCCACCTAATGCCTGGGTCAATTTTCAGCAGAGTTCTCTCCATGATTTCTCCCATCTATTAGAGTGAAACCAGGGAGGCATTTGGGAAACAAATGGCTGGACTGATTCTCCTCAGGAGCCTTCCTAAACTCTTTGAGTCACGAGTCGTAGGGAGGTTTTGTTAACACTCGAAATAGTAATAGCCTCCCCTTTCCTGGGGATGTTTATTAAGGAGCAAATTACCCTCATCCCCTAGTTGTTTCATTATCATTCTTAAGAGCGTCATTTGGGGAGAAACAAAGTGAAATTGCAGTTAACTAACTACTAGCATCTGTTTAATTGTTTCAAATCTACAAAATGTGGTGATTTGTAAAAATTCTCTGCCATGATATACTGTTTATAAATCTCTTCAGCTGTAATCATAATTTAGTAATTGATTCCTTCATTTACTTGCTTTTCACTAAACATGTTTCAAATACTCATTAATTTGCCAAGCACTATACCAAGACAGTGGGTTACAAAAGATACAATAATTAAAGGGACTTTGCTGAACTATTTTACTGAAATATAAAATAAAGCTATTTAAATAAAGTAGTTCTTGAGGTTCCTATAATATATTCTGAACCTTACGTTTAGTGCTTTGATACTGAGAATAAGATGGGTTATTAGTCAGAGTTCAACCAGAAAAACACACCAGTAAGAAATACACATTTAGAGATTTAGTGTGAGCATTTGGCTCACGTGATGTGGTGTCTGGCTAGGCAAGTCTAAAATCCAGAGGGCAGGCTCTTGGGAAGGCAGCCTTGAACTCTTAGGCGTGGGTCATAGCTGCTGTATTAGGCAGGAATTCTTCTTTAAGGAAATATCAACTCTTAAGAACGTTCCACTGACTGAATGAGGCCCACACAGATTATCCACCCTTCTGCAGTCAACTGATTATGGACCTTAATCATATCTACCAAACACCTTCATAGCCTTGGTGTTTGACTGAATAACTCAGGACTGTAACATAGCCTAGCAGACATTTAAAACATTTCATCCCTTTTCAACTTGGCATCCAAACACATCTCTTTTAAGACATACTTAATCTCCAAATAAAGACAATAACAAAGTTGTACGTCTGCCTAACATGACAAGACTGTCCTGAGTACAATGAATGTGGTCATTCTTTACTTAGAAAAGGATGCAAAGAACTTGGGTGATGTTCACTCTTCTTTTTTGATTGTTTGCAATTTGAACACTGCTACGTAAATTTAACTGATATACATGTACCTTATGTTAGATTGATAAGGGGATAAGAGATGAAAGAAAACAAAAATATTTTATACACACGCACACTCACAAATATGTTTATAACACAGTAAGGAAGAAATACTCATAAGTATTACAGCTCTTGTGTTTGCTGCTCGTATTTCTAACTATCCTTTTCCATCATCCAGGACATGTTCCCTCTGCTTTTAGTGAGCACCTCTGTTGACCATGGTTCTTTGCTTGGTAAGGTAAATGAGGCTTTCATTCCTGAAGGCTGTGGGTGATCATTTCCTGCCTGAATTGACTGTTGTAGTTTTCTATTAATTTTAATGATAAGACGTACTGGGAGAACTGCCCTAAGAAACGGATCTCCTGTGTTTTGTGTATATTCTTCCTTACTTCTGTTGTGTACTAACAGCCTGATTTCCTCTTGGTAATCAGGATTAGTCTCCCCAGCCCGTACAGTAACCTCCTTTTTTCCTATTCATTCAAATGCATGAATAGCCCAACATGCAGGTATTAGTTCAGTAGAACCACTGTTGTGCCTCCTGGTGAAAACTTTCTTCACTCTGGAATGAAGACCTCTAGATCAGCTGTCACCAAGGGACCAGGGACCAGGGACCAGGATAGGGGAGGGATGATTTCAGGATAATTAAAGTGTATTACATTTATGGTACACTTTATTTCTATTATTATTACATCAGCTCCACCACACGTCACCAGGCATTAAATCCTGGAGGTTGGGGGCCCCTACTCTAGACTGCCAGAACCTAAAGCTGTGGTGACAGCAGAAATTTTGCTGTTGGATCATTGGGATTAAAAGTAAGGGGAGCAACTCCTATTTCTACCCACTGATTCCTGGACCCATGAGTTTTAGCTATGGGAAAACTGGCACCATAAGTTGGATATTGATTTAGAGTGTAGATAGCCTCCTTATTTCAGACCTGCAAGGTTTTCCTACCCCACTGGCATTCTAACTAAGGCTGTAAGCTCACTTAAGTCTGGGAATTGATTGAGGGGCTAGTATTAACACAAGTTCACGCGCCCAACACACAGTAAGGCCAAACAAGGACTAGATCTGATAGACAGAGTGCCTGATGAACTATGGATGGAGGTTCGTGACATTGTACAGGAGACAGGGATCAAGACCATCCCCATGGAAAAGAAGTGCAAAAAGGCAAAATGGTTGTCTGAGGAGGCCTTACAAATAGCTGTGAAATGAAGAGAAGCGAAAAGCAAAGGAGAAAAGGAAAGATATTCCCATTTGAATGCAGAGTTCCAAAGAATAGCAAGGAGAGATAAGAAAGCCCTCCTCAGCCATCAATGCAAAGAAATAGAGGAAAACAATAGAATGGGAAAGACTAGAGATCTCTTCAAGAAAATTAGAGATACCAAGGGAACTTTTCATGCAAAGATGGGTTTGATAAAGGACAGAAATGGTATGGACCTAACAGAAGCAGAAGATATTAACAAGAGGTGGCAAGAATACACAGAAGAACTGTACAAAAAACATCTTCATGACCCAGATAATCACAATGGTGTGATCACTCACCTAGAGCCAGACATCCTGGAATGTGAAGTCAAGTGGGCCTTAGAAAGCATCACTACGAACAAAGCTAGTGGATGTGATGGAATTCCAGGTGAACTATTTCAAATCCTGAAAGACAATGCTGTGAAAGTGCTACACTCAATATGCCAGCAAATTTGGAGAACTCAGCAGTGGCCACAGGACTGGAAAAGGTCAGTTTTCATTCCAATCCCTAAGAAAGGCAATCCCAAAGAATGCTCAGACTACCGCACAATTGCACTCATCTCACATGCTAGTAAAGTAATGCTCAAAATTCTCCAAGCCAGGCTTCAACAGTACGTGAACCATGAACTTCCAGATGTTCAAGCTGGTTTTAGAAAAGGCAGAAGAGCCAGAGATCAAATTGCCAATATCCATTGGATCATCAAAAAAGCAAGAGAGTTCCAGAAAAACATCTATTTCTGCTTTATTGACTACGCCAAAGCCTTTGACTGTGTGGATCACAATAAACTGTGGAAAATTCTTCGAGAGATGGGAATACCAGACCACCTGACCTGCCTCTTGAGAAACCTGTATGCAGGTTAGGAAGCAACAGTTAGAACTGAACATGGAACAACAGACTGGTTCCAAATAGGAAAAGGAGTATGTCAAGGCTGTATATTGTCACCCTGCTTATTTAACTTATATGCAGAGTACATCATGAGAAATGCTGGTCTGGATGAAGCACAAGCTGGAATCAAGATTGCCGGGAGAAAATAGCAATAACCTCAGACATGCAGATGACACCACCCTTACGGCAGAGAGTAAAGAGGAACTAAAAAGCCTCTTGATGAAAGTGAAAGAGGAGAGTGAAAAAGTTGACTTAAAGCTTAACATTCAGAAAACTAAGACCATGGCATCTGGTCCCATCACCTCATGGGAAATACATGGGGAGACAGTGGAAACAGTGTCAGACTTTATTTTTTTGGGCTCCAAAATCACTGCGGATGGTGACTGCAGCCATGAAATTAAAAGACACTTACTCCTTGGAAGGAAAGTTATGACCAACCTAGATAGCATATTAAAAAGCAGAGACATTACTTTGCCAACAAAGGTCTGTCTGGTCAAGGCTATGGTTTTTCCAGTGGTTATGTATGGATGTGAGAGTTGGACTATAAAGAAAGCTGAGTGCCGAAAAATTGATGCTTTTGAACTGTGGTGTTGGAGAAGACTCTTGCGAGTCCCTTGGACTGCAAGGAGGTCCAACCAGTCCATCCTAAAGGACATCAGTCCTGGGTGTTCATTTTAAGGACTGATGCTGAAGCTGAAACTCCAATATTTTGGCCACCTCATGCAAAGAGCTGACTCATTGGAAAAGACCCTGATGCTGGGAAGGATTGAGGGCAAGAGAAGAAGGTGACGACAGAGGATGAGATGGCTGGATGGCATCACCGACTCGATGGGCATGAGTCTGAGTAAACTCTGGGAGTTGGTGATAGACAGGGAGGCCTGGTGTGCTGCAATTCATAGGGTCGCAAAGAGTCGGACACGACTGAGCGACTGAACTGAACTGAACTGATTAATACAAGTTCATGCGCCCAACACACAGTAAGGCCAAACAAACTGAAAAATTTGGAGTTAGGAACAGAAAAGGGTTTATTGCTGGGCCACACAAGGAGACAAGGTGGCTCATGCCTTAAAAAGCCTTGAGCTCCCCAAAGGGTTTCTGCAAAGCATTTTTAAAAAGCCAGGTGGGAGTGAGGGTGTCGCAGGATATGTGATCAGATCCTGCACAGTTCTCCATAGGGTCCTTCTCAGTTACACTAGGATTCTTTGCTTTGATGATTCAAGTTAGGCATCTGTTCACTAGACCTAGAACTCTTCAGTTTATACAAATCAACTTAAAATTCAGCAGGCTGCCAACTATGTATTTTCTAAGGATACTGTGATTAAGTATTCAACACCACATAGATCTCCAGAAGTCAGACTATTTTTCCCACCTTGTCTTTGGTGATTAAGTGCAGTCATCCTGGGATCCCGTCATCCCCACTGAATCGAGGAATCTCATTTCGAGTAGAATTTCTCACTGTAATTTCTGTCTTACAGAGAAGAGTGACCATAGGCCTCTTCAAGAATGCAGAGGCTCTTCCCGCAAATGCCTTCCCACCTGGACTGGTCCTGGTGCAAGTCCTTCGTGTGCTCCCGTGGTGGGTGTGTAGGTCTTACCTGATACATTTGCTCTGAGTCCTCTTCCACATGCCAGCTCTTCAAAAATTTGACAACACTATTTATTTCATTTGTGTCAAAGGGCAGAAGAATCAAGAGAGGTTATTGAATTTTCCACAGGAAAAGTTTGGGAGTGGAATTATGGTTCCCCCATCAGTTAAAAAACAAATTTTAAAATGATTTGACCTTCCTATAATAATGTGACACAGTTGAATATTTCATCCTACTACAATTCAAGGGAAGAATTTTTTTTTTCAATTCAAGGGAAGAAATTTTTATAAAAGAAAACAGTTGGGGAAAACGAGGCTGTTGTTCAGTTGCTCAGTTGTGTCTGACTCTTTGTGACTCCATGGACTGCAGCAAACCAGGCCTCCTGTCCTGCACAATCTTCCAGAGTTTGCCCAAGTTCATCTCCATTGAGTCGGTGATGCCATCCAAACATCTCATCCTCTGATGCCCCCTGACTCCTTTCCCGGAGTCAGGGTCTTTTCCAATGAGTTGGCTGTTCACATGAGGATATATTTGCTTATTTTCCCCCTTCCTTAATTTCAAGCTTTCATTTTTTCTACTTATATATTTTTCTTCTATAGAAATAATTTACTGGACAGCAAACCATATCATCTATGAATATGCTTAGGTTCGTGATTGTTGCTGACTTTCATGAATCTGATTTCTTACTTTTAAAGGTAGCCAGGTTGTGTTTATAATTCTGAAGTAGGAGCTTCTGATGTCCTTCTGCCATGTTCCTACATATGATATAAAGTGATTTCCTAGATTAAACTGAATGTACTTGATGCTAGAAAAAGTTAAATTGATACAAACAAAAAACTGTCCATTAATAGCTTTTCACCGTGAAAATGAACTTTATTTATTTGGATTTCTAACTATATTTGCTCAGTTTAAAAAAGTGGCCAATTAATTTTAAACAGCTTCTTTGAACTTTCTCACAAAATTTGTCTTTAAAATCAGACATTGTATTCTAAGCTCTAAATATGGCGATTTGTAGAACTCTTCTGCTGAGACTGGAGTGGCACTACATTTAATAAGATGCTTTATCTTCCCAGGGGGCTAAACAAATAAAGACCACCTGCTTCCAATCTATTTGCTTTCCAGACTGCACCAACAACGCATCTGAGACAAATTACAATATTTTCCTGCTTAAATAACAAATGGTACTTACAATAAGTAGAATTTCATCACCTTCTTATATTATTGAAATGTATTAATATTAAGAGAGGAAAATTCCTGATTGCTCAAACATTTGTATATTATGAACATAGATATGATAAATTACTATGTAGTTTTTAAGGATTCCCAATCCAAGGAAGATTTCAGGAATTTAAACAAGATTTAAAATACTAACCTTCGAGATAAACTACTAAGTAAAGTTATGGATTCTCTCTTACATAGAATTAAATGACCATGAATTGTTTTTTACCCTTTGTGATATTGGAAGATGGTAAAATTAACTATACAACTTTTCTCTTTCATCAAAAATTTATTTCACATATTAAAAAAAATTGACAATAGAAAAATGGGAAATATAGGACATAAAAAAGTGAAACAATAAGATTTATGGCCATTCTAATAACCAGAAATAAAACATTTGATATATTTTTTGCCAATCTTTCCCTTAAATCATATATGTGTGTTACATGCTCACACATACATAACCATATATTTTGCATAACTGAAATTATACTGTATATATTCTTCTCAATTCTTGCATTTTTATTTCTCATATTACAAGTATTTTTTTTTCATAGTGTTGAATATTTTGAAAACGTAACTATAATGCCCACAAAAGATATCTTTTTATGGATGCATCTTAGAGTATTTCTCTATTATTAGCATTTATGTTTATCTCTGTTTCTGCCTCAAATATACTCACTGCTCCAAATTTTATCATAATAATTTCCTTGATTTTTTAAATATATTTAACATGCATGTGTGCATCCCAAATATTGTGTTTTAATTTTGCCTGGTTTTGAACTTAATATAAATGGAATAACACTGTTTATATTATTTTGTGCAGGGCTTCATCCACTAACTTTTTCATTCATCTATGTTGTTTCACGTACTTTAGTGCTTTCTTGGTCTTTGCTGTAATGTACTTCTTTGTAAGGATATGTCATGTGGTATTTATGTGCTTTGGGCCCTTTTTCTTCCATTCTGTGGCTGTTACAAATAGCTCTGCCCATGCACATCTCTTGGTTATCAGACTGAGGTGGGTCCACCAGATCTCTGGGCTTCCCTGGTGGCTGACAGTAAAGAATCTGTCTGCAGTGCAGGAGACCTGGGTTTGATCCTTGGGTCAGGAAGATCCCCTGGAGAAGGAAATGGCTACCCACTCCAGTATTCTTGCCTGGAGAATCCCATGGAGAGGAGCCTGGCCGGCTACAGTCCATGGAGTGGCAGAGAGGGCCCCATCTTTAGTCGGCTGATTCTTCAGCTCTTTTCCGGTCAACCCCACAAGGCTGTGAAAATGCCTGCGCAGCTTCTCAATGCCCTCTTCTGCCTGCGGCAAATGGCCCCAGGAAAAGACGGCTCTAAATGATGAGACCACTCTGCTAAAATCAGTCTCATCCTAAAGATTATCCCGGTGGTTCTTCATTATTATTTAAAGTTTTCCATGACTTCAATCTCCTTTCTTTTTATAATTTTTGTCCAGCTTTTCCTATTGTCCTGGATGGAAAAAATGGTTCAAATTACCTTCAAAGGAAGAAGAAATTTTCTAATTGATTTTTTTTTAATTAACCCAGTGCCATTTCCCCAATACATTTGTTGAAAATTTGATCCCTCTTCATCATTCTCTGGTAGTTTCTTTATCTCTATAAATATGTACACACTCATGAATAATATATACACATTTACCATGTATTTCTTCATTGTATGTTAGATTAGCAGTTTAGTATAACGGTTAAACACAAAAGTGCAGACTGCCTAAGTTCAAACCTCAGCTCTACCAGTTAGTAACCATGTGACATAGAGCATTTTGCTTAATGGCCTCGTGTCCCCATTTTCTTATCTATACCATTAGGGAAATAAGAATATAGTACCTATACTAGAGGGTTGCTTGTAGGTTCAAATGAATAACATACGTAAAAGCCTGGAAAAAAAACTGGTACATAATAAGCTTTCTATAAAGTGTTTTTATTTTTGTCTATTTTAGATTTAAAACAAAATGTATTATTTATTAAATGTAAACTAAATACAAGGTGCTTTTAACATGTTGTTTTCTAATCATGCAAAGTAGACACAGTCATTTCATTTTTCTTGAGGTTTAGAGTGACCCCAGTAATCTCCCCAAACACAGAGCTATTAAGCAAATTAAGTGACAGAGCCAAGGATCAGACCTAGTACAGTCTTCCTTCAAAACGAAATTTTAAAAGTTTCCAAAAACTTAGAAAAAAAATGAATTGCTCTGTAGCCATGGTAATAAGTAGCTCCCAGAATGTATTTTAAGCCTGTTCAATTAATCAGTGACAACTCAATTCAGGGAACATGCTTTTGCAAGTCAGCCAATCAGTGTCAATCTCTGGCTTCTGTAATTTAGCTATGTAGAGATAGACTTGATCTACACACACTCCACAGAGGGCTAATCCGTCAATAGCAGTCACGCGTGAGCAAGCACACTTCTGACAATGCCAGCCCCCTTCCGAAAGCCCACTGGTCCCCAGGTTCCATGCTTCTCCAAAACCCAAATAAGATTAGCACTCTGCTCTGCTCAGAGAGAATGTGCCTGGCCAACCCTGCTCTCCCTGACTACAGTGAGCAATGCATGTAAATGTGCTTATTTTAGGAGTTAAATGGTAGCCTCATTATTCTTTGAGAATTCTGCAAGTGCCACCGACATAATTCAGAAGACCCCTGCACGGCATCATCCAAGGTAGCCCTTAGGTGTGCTCACTGGGGCCTTTGTGCCCAAACTCCACTCATCGGCTGCCAGAGATGCAAGCCCAGCAATGATCTGACTGGTATCGCTGAGCTCTTGTTGCTGAATTCATTTTGTTCTAGGATCTGTAGCCAAATGAATCTTTGCATAAGGCCACCAGACTCAGGTCTTTGTATAAGGTAATGAGGTGTCGTTTTTTTTCTTTTCTTCAGTAATTAGTTCTTTGATTTGGAAGTGCAACATTTGCTAATTAAACCTATGTCTTTGTACAAGGTAACTCGATTTTCTGTTTTGGAGTTAGACCACTGGATAAATATATTTTCCATTGACCGGCTTATTCTCCTGCTGCTTGCTTTGTTTTTTCTTTTGTTTCTAAATACAAAGTTTTATTTTGTGTGACTTTGTTTTGCCCTGGAATTTCTGTTGAATGTATGTGTCAGAGAGCCAATGGATGTTATCTGTCTGATAAGTCTTCAGTCCAGTCCAAACAGGTTCTGACTTTAGAGACCTGCTAAATCTGCAATGAAATTAAAAGACGCTTGCTCCTTGGAAGGAAAGCTATGACAAACCTAGACAGCATATTAAAAAGCAGAGACATCACTTTGCCAACAAATGTCCATCTAGTCAAAGCTATGGTTTTTCCAGCTGTTTTGTATGGATGTGAGAGTTGGACCATAAAGAAGGCTGAACATCGAAGAGTTGATGCTTTTGAGTTGTGGTGCCAGAGAAGACTCTTGAAGAGTCCCTTGGATTGCAAGGAGATCAAACCAACCAGTCCTAAAGCAAACTCCAGGAGATAGTGGAGGACAGAGGACTCTGGCATGCTATAGTCCATGGGGTCGCAAAGAGTCAGATACAACTTAGCAACTGAACAGTAAATCTGCAACAAATCTGTGAAATAGAGAGTGGCCAAACTTTGTAGGTCCCTAGAGAACTTTCTTGTGTGTACACCTTGTCTTGTCAATTTGTGGTCTTTTATCAATCACACTTTCCCTTCCCCACCTCCACTTGGTCTATGAGCTGGGCACAAATTAATTGACATGCACAAACTGTTGACCAACTGTCATGGCTTTTTTTCTAGTTCGTCATGGATCTGTTTATGTCAGATTCTCAATCTTCTCATAGAAAAGCTTCCATTTTCTACATAAAGTTGCACTATAATCCTAACTGTTGCACTTAACTTAGTGGCAGTAGTGTTAGTCGCTCAGTTGTGTCTGACTCTTTGTGACCCCATGGACTGTAGCTCACCAGGCTTCTCTGTCCATGAGATTCTCCAGGCAAGAATACTCAAGTGGGTTGCCATTCCCTTCTCCAGAGGATCTTCCCCACGTAGGGATTGAACCTGCATCTCCTGCATTGCAGGCAGATTCTTTACCATCTGAGCTACAGGGAAGTCAATAAACAGTAAAAACATTTTTTTAATTAAAAAAAATTGACTTAAAATAATTTAAAAATAACATTTGAGATTTGAAATGCCAAAATGGTTAAATTAATCTGTTTAAAACAAACTCAACACTAATTAGTCAATAGCCAGTTTTTTAAATAGATAGGCTAAATCTTCTGAAAATTCTGATCCAACATAGTCTTTCTCCAAGAATTTGAAACTTTCTGGAACTTATCTCCCTGAATCTCTCTTGTTTGCTACTGAGCTCTACCTGATCTTACATCTGAATAATCTCCAGGGTTTTCTAAGGAAAGAGCAGTCACATTGTAAACATGCTTAACAGAATACAAATCTACAGAAGGTGAATTGAGACTCTCTAGACCCAAGTTAATGGCTATAATTAAAGAATTTCCTAAACCTCAAAACGACAAGTAGAAATTCCTATGGAATTTAGGACTTTGCTAGCCACTTATCCTGAACTAAAGATCTATACCAACTCATCAATTCATTGTTAACTCTTCAGTTAGTATACTATTTAAGAGAAGCAGTCTAGAAAAGAAAAGATTTTAAAAACTTAACTGTGTAAATTTTTAAAAACATTAAGCCTTTCTTTTATTAAAAGTTTAAATTAAGCTTCAAAACTTTTTGGTAAATAAAGATAAAAAATGGATTTTAGGAAATTTTCAAGCTGTTTTCTACGGGTAGACTCAAGGACAGAAATAAAAGGAGCTTTGTCCTTTCTTTTTGTAAATGGCTTCAAACCTGAATTAAGGACTTTAATAAGAAAAAATAAATTACAATATGGAGTTTTCAACTTAGAATATATCCAATAAGTGGCTAGGCATTTCTAGATAATCTTAAAAATAATGAAGTTATAAATCAGTGTAACTAATGGTTCTCCACATAAAACAACTGAAATGGTTGTTTTCTGTTTTCTATGACCTTGGAACTTCTGGAGCAGGATACCTGCAGATATTATAAGCAGAAGGGCCATGGTATGAACCAATGTTTGATCTTGGTTAATATATAAAAAGACAATGGTCTAAAATCTATCCATTGAAGCCACTCCATGAAGTACATTAGTACCAATATTTCCATCTTCCTCTTAAACTCCTAAGAGGTATTATATTTACTCACACAATAATACAGTTTTCTACCATTAATTCCATCACCATAGAACATTAGAGCCTTCAAAGTAAAATGCTGGAGTTTTCTGAAAAGAAGAAAAGCAAATTTATTTTTAATAAGCAAATTATGTTTTAAGAAAAAAATGTAACCTTAAAGTAAAAAAAGACAACAAAAGGCAAGTTGGAGTGTGTATAATACATTGTAGAAGGCTTACAAGAAAAGAAGCTTCAATTTACGGAAGTTTGTTAGAATCATTCAAATAGTGAAAATCTCTAACAATACTGTGACCTAATCCAAGATGGATGTTTGAAATCATTTATCAAAGGAATACTTATTTATTCTTTGTGACAAAATACCTACAAATTTAAAGGGTAGCACCTGCTTCTAGACAAAAAAGTTCTAAGGTTTTTATACATTATAAGACAATATAATAGTCCTACTTTATATGAAAGTCCTACTTTCACTATATATGATTCAAGCAACTGCCAAAGAACTACTTGTGGTCTTGGAATTCCTATGGATGAAAGACATCACAGACAAGGGCAGGTTAATTTGGATCAGAATTTTAAGAATCCAAATTGATTCCTCCAGGACTATATAAACCTTTCTTTCTGTGCAAACAAGAGCAAGTTAAGTCATGCATTAGGGTAATTCACTCAACAGCATGACATGTATCAGAGAATCCTCAACTTTCAACTTCTCTCTTAATTCAATAGTGGGTGCTCAGACCTCTACCATAGAACAATTACAAGTATCAACTAAATCAGGGAAAACATCTTTAGAACTTGCGCTAGGCTTTAAATCTAAGGTAGCCAGATGTAGGAAAATCTTATTGCTATTGGAAGCCATTCACCATTTTTACACTAGTTGAATAACCATGAATTATTGTTATCCTCTCCTATATTACTATTCACTGATTTAACAGTGTTAATATAGTAACTCTATAACCCTTACTCAATGGAAAATAACCCATCATTATATTTCTTTAATTTAAGAAATGTCCCTGCCCAGAACAGAATTTTTGGACACTTCAGTAACAAATTCTGATCTCATAATGTTTGTTGATGGGTCTTATATTTATAATAAAATGACAATAGTAGGCTTGATTTTTAAGAAATAGTCCAGATTCTTTTATAAAATCCAGTACTTTACTAGATGCCAAGTTCAAATGTCTGACCTGTTCAGCTTTCTTTATGGCATATGATATTACTAAAATAAAACAGTAAATATAACTGGGAGCTGGTATGTTTTAAAATAATCCCCTTATTTAATATGCTGCAGAAAAAATAGTTTAAAATTTTTTCTAGGTACTTTATAATAATGAAAAATAAATTTATTAATGAATACTGAATAGGTGCCATGATGCTACCCCAAATAATTGTTGTTAAAAAGTGGATTATCAGAAGTGTTTGAAAAATAGATTATAGTGATAGTTACACAACTCAAAAAATCTATGTAAAGCCATTGAATTGTATACTTAAGATGGATAAATTTTAAGTGAATTATAGCTTAATAAAGCTGTTTTTAAAAAGTAAAGACAGAAAAAAGAAACTATATAAAATAGTGTGCTATATATATTCTAGATCTTATAAAATACTTAAAACATTTAAATACTTTAAAAATAATATAAAAATACTGTGTAAACATATAAATAACCTTCATGCTAAACAAACTTTTAAAATTTATTTTTAGTTGGAGGATAATTACAATAATCTGTTGGTTTCTGCCATACAACAATGTGAATCACCCATAAATATACATATATCCCCTCCCTCTTGAGCCTCCGTTCCCCACCCCTCACCACCCCGCTCCTTTAGGTCATCAGAGAGAGCTGAGCTGAGCTCCCTGTGTATAGAGCAGCTTCCTACTGGTTATCTGTGTTACACATGGAAGTCAGTGCTACTCTACTGAGGTCCCTATACAAAGACTTCATATAAAGCAAAGACAAATGTTCAGTGCCTGAAGAAGGTCAAGGATTGTTCTATAATAAATACTCAGAATATAGCCTGCCAAATTATGAAAAGAAACTCTAGAAATGACCAGGTTATATGATTTATAGGGTAAGATCTGGCAAAACCTGCATATCTACCTGGAAGGACCAAATCAAATCTCAAACGCACATTTGAAAAACTCCTCTATCAAACAAGATTACACATAAAGACACATAAAGACACATTTGCTACAATAGTAAACACTGACTGGGACACTTTTACAGGCTGGCAGAGGACCCAGGCAATTCATACTCTATCTGTAGTTAATCTGGAAAAGCCAGAGATGGGCTCCATGGCCAAGGCACTGTTTGAATACTTCCAAGGAGATTTTAGACAGCTGTCTTCTTCAGTTCAGTTCAGTTCAGTCGCTCAGTCGTGTCCAACTCTTTGTGACCCCATGGACCACAGCACGCCAGGCCTCCTTGTCCATCACCAACTCCCGGAGTCCACCTAAACCCATGTCCATTGAGTTGGTGATGCCATCCAACCATCTCATCCTCTGTCATCACCTTCTCTTCCTGCCTTCAATCTTTCCCAGTATCAGGGTCTTTTCCAATGAGTCAGCTCTTTGCATGAGGTGGCCAAAGTACTGGCTTTTCAGCTTCAACATCAGTCATTCCAATGAACACCCAGGACTGATCTCCTTTAGGATGGACTGGTTGAATCTCCTTGCAGTCCAAGGGACTCTCAAGAGTCTTCTCCAACACCACATTTCAAAAGCATCAATTCTTTGGCACTCAGCTTTCTTTATAGTCCAACTCTCACATCCATACATGACCACTGGAAAAACCACAGCCTTGACTAGATGGACCTTTGTTGGCAAAGTAATGTCTCTGCTTTTTAAAATGCTATCTACCTCTATGGGTTCTAAATATGTAATAATAATAGTAAACTTACTTTTTTCTAAATGAATCCACCAGGCTTCCCTGGTGGAACAGCAGTAAAGAATCCGCAGGAGACATGGTTCAGTCCCTGGGTCGGGAACATCGCCTGGAGGAGGGCATGGCAAGCTACTGTAGTATACCTACCTGGAGAATCCCATGGACAAAGGGGCCTGGTGGGCTACAGTCCAAGAGGTGCAAAGAGTTGGACACGACTGAACACGCCCTTCCTTAAAGTAGTTATGGATAATAAAATATCTACAGATTTTTCCTTTGGCCAATTAGGGAGGGATCTGTACCTTTTCATTATAGGGGACTGGAATGCAAAAGTAGGAAATCAAGAAACACCTGGAGTAACAGGCAAATTTGGCCTTGAAGTACAGAATGAAGCAGGGCAAAGACTAATAGAGTTTTGCCAAGAGAATGCACTAGTCATAGCAAACACTGTTTACCAATAACACAAGAGAAGACTCTACACATGGACATTATGGGATGATTAATATAAAAATTAGATTGATTATATTCTTTGTAGCCAAAGATGGAGAAGCTCTATACAATCAGCAAAAACAAGACCAAGAGCTGACTGTGGCTCAGATCATGAACTCCTTATTGCCAAATTCAGACCTAAATTGAAGAAAGTAGGGAAAACCATTAGACCATTCAGGTATGATCTAAATCAAATCCCTAAAGATTATACAGTGGAAGTGAGAAATAGATTCAGGGGATTAGATCTAATAGACAGAGTGCCTGAAGAACTATGGATGGAGGTTCCTGACACTGTACAGGAGACAGGGATCAAGACCATCCCCAAGAAAAAGAAATGCAAAAAAGCAAAATGGTTGTCTGAAGAGGCTTTACAAATAGCTGTGAAAAGAAGAGAAGTGAAAATCAAAGGAGAAAAGGAAAGATATACCTATTTGAATGCAGAGTTCTAAAGAATAGCAAGGAGAGATAAGAAAGCCTTCCTCAGTGATCAAAGCAAAGAAATAGAGGGAAACAATAGAATGGGAAAGACTAGAGATCTCTTCAAGAAAATTAGAGATACCAAGGGAACTTTTCATGCAAAGATGAGCACAATAAAGGACAGAAATGGTATGGACCTAATAGAAGCAGAAGATATTAACAAGAGGTGGCAAGAATACACAGAAGAACTGTACAAAAAAGATCTTCATGACCCAGATAATCACTATGGTATGATCACGCACCTAGAGCCAGATATCCTGGAATGCAAAGTCAAGTGGGCCTTAGGAAACATCACTATGAACAAAGCTAGTGGAGGTGATGGAATTCCAGTTGAGATATTTCAAATCCTAAAAGATGATGGTGCTGTGAAAGTGCTACACTCAATATGCCAGCAAATTTGGAAAACTCAGCAGTGGCCACAGGACTGGAAAAGGTCAGTTTTCATTCCAATCCCTAAGAAAGGCAATCCCAAAGAATACTCAGACTACTGCACAATTGCACTCATCTGACACGCTAGTAAAGTAATGCTCAAAATTCTCCAAGCCAGGCTTCAACAGTACGTGAACCATGAACTTCCAGATGTTCAAGCTAGATATAGAAAAGGTAGAGGAATCAGAGATCAAATTGCCAAATCTGTTGGACCATCAAAAAAGCAAGAGAGTTCCAGAAAAACATCTATTTCTGCTTTATTGACTACCCCTAAGTCTTTGACTGTGTGGATCACAACAAACTGGAAAATTCTGAAAGAGATGGGAATACCAGACCACCTGACCTGCCTCTTGAGCAACCTGTATGCAGGTTAGGAAGCAACAGTTAGAACTGGACATGGAACAGACTGGTTCCAAATCAGGAAAGGAGTACGTCAAGGCTGTATATTGTCACCCTGCTTATTTAACTTATATGCAGAGTACATAATGAGAAACACTGGTCTGGATGAAGCACAAGCTGGAATCAAGATTGGCAGGAGAAATGTTAGTAACCTCAGATTTGCAAACGATACCACCCTTGGGGCAGAAATCGAAGAACTAAAGAGCCTCTTGATGAAAGTGAAAGAGGAGTGAAAAAGTTGGCTTAAAACTCAACATTCAGAAAACTAAGATCATGGCATCTGGTCCCATCACTTCATGGCAAATAGATGGGAAGACAGTGGAAACAGAGACAGATTTTATTTTCTTGGGCTTGAAAATCACTGTAGATGGTGACTGCAGCCATGGAATTAAAAGACGCTTACTCCTTGGAAGAAAAGTTATGACCAACCTAGACAGCATATTAAAAAGTAGAGACATTACTTTGCCAACAAAGGTCCGTCTAGTCAAGGATATGGTTTTTCTAGTGGTCATGTATGGATGTGAGAGTTGGACTATAAAGAAAGCTGAGCACCAAAGAACTAATGCTTTTGAAATATGGTGTTGGAGAAGACTCTTGAGAGTCCTTTGGACTGCAAGGAGATCCAACCAGTCCATCCTAAAGGAAATCAGTCCTGAATATTCATTGGAAGGACTGATGCTGAAGCTGAAACTTTGGCCACCTGATGTGAAGAACTGACTCATTTGAAAATATCCTGATGCTGGGAAAGATTGAAGGCAGGAAGAGAAGGGGACAACAGAGGATGAGATGACATCACCGATTCAATAGACATGAGTTTGGGTAAACTCCGGGAGTTAGTGATGGACAGGGAGGCCTGGCATGCTGCAGTCCACGGGCTAGCAAAGAGTCAGACATGACTGACTGAACTGAACTGTACCATTGCTGCCTGAATGAACACTATGCAATGAGAAAAAACAAGTGATAGTTAAGCTAAAGAAAAGCCAGTCTTCATTATCATACTGTTAATAAGTCAGAGAAAGACAAGTATGATATACCACTTTCTAAAAAAATTATACAAATGAACTTGTTTAAAAACCAGGAACAGACTCAGACTTAATGAATTTATGGTTACTGGTGGGGAAGGGTGGTGAGGGAGGGCTAGATTGGGATGTGGGATTGACATGTACACACCGCTATATTTAAAATAGGTAACCGACAAGAACCTGCTATATAGCACAGGAAACTCTGCTCAATATTCTAGAATAACCTAGGTGAGAAAAGAATTGTATATATACAACTGAATCACTTTGCTCTATACCTGAAACTAACACAATTAATCAAAGTTGTTAATCAACTGTACGCCAGTATAAAATTAAAATAAAAAAAAAGAAAGAAAAGCCAACTGACATCAGTCAGTCAGTTCAGTCGCTCAGTCGTGTCTGACTCTTTGCGACCCCATGGACTGCAGCACGCCAGGCTTCCCTGTTCATCACCAACTCTCAGATATTCCTCAAATTCATGTCCATCGAGTCGGTGATGCCATCCAACCATCTCATCCTCTGTCGTCCCCTTCTCCTCCTGCCTTCAGTCTTTCCCAGCATCAGGGTCTTTTCCAGTTAGTCAGTTCTTTGCATCAGGTGGCCAAAGTATTGGAGTTTGAGACATAGGAAATTGCTGGAATGTATCTTTGCCCCTCTTTTAAAATATAAAACTTATTGGCCTCATTGTTGTTCAGCGTCTGTTGCATAGAATCTTAAATGCTTCTGGGGAGTCATTATGCTGACAGATGATTCTCCCAGTGATTCAAGCAAAAGCAGATAAAATCACACTGGCTCAACTCTCAACCTAAAACCCAGATGTCTATAAACAAAGACTTGTCTCCAAGAATGCTTCACCTGTGGTGAAGACCTGACCAATCACTGATAATCTCTTGTGCAGTTTTGACTGAATGAAGACTGGAAGACAAGCAAAATAAAACTGCTTCTACAAACTAAGGAAAAAACTGATTGTTCAGTAACTATGGCAACAAGTAGTCCCCAAACCCAATTTTAAAGCTGTTCACTCAATCAACACCAACTTATATCAGTGAATAGACTTTGGCGAGCCAGCCTATAAATATATTTAAATATATATATTTAAGATATTCCAACTTACTGATCCAGTAACCCTTAACTACTTGCTTCTGAATATGATTTCCTTTCTGAGAAAGTAAAAGTTGCCTAAATTTCTTTTCACAAAAATAAAAACTTTCTTCATGGGTTATGAGGCAATTTGGCTCATCTCCTTGGTATCCCAACCCCTTCAGAAGCTTTTAAAATTTTATCTGGGATTATCGTTCCATCACATTATTATACAATTTAATATATCTTACCTTGAAAAGAGACTTAGACACTTGTATTCTTTAAAAAAAATTTTTTTTTTTTCTGGCTGTGAGCCATGTGGGATCTTAGTTCCTCGACCAGGGATCAAACCCACACCCCCTGCATTGGAAGTGCAGAGTCTTAACCATTGGACAGTCAGGGAAGACTCTGACACTTGCATTCTGTGGTGTTATATATTTACAATAGCCATTTATAACTTACAGTATGTATTTAACCTATTTCAGGGCTCACCTCTTACATACTCTGACTTTGCCCTTCTTGATTTACAGACATCCTTTGAGTGCACTGGTGAATTTCTTCTGGTTGTTTGAGGGGGTTCATTTTCGAAGTCCCTCTCTAGCTGAACATGTCCCTGTTGTTTTTGCACCTGGGACAGTTTGACTTGATATCTAATCCTTTGATCAAATATTTGCTCCTGTTTGTGTTGAGAAGAAGGCTGAGAAGACCCTTACTTTGATTTTTTGTAAGCTGCCAGACATGATGCTCCCAGGATTCCTCTTTTCTCAGGGAAAGGGAAGGCAGTATTGATGGCCGGGGAAGGCACACGGGTGTCCACCACAGGGGATGAGCTGGACAGAGGAAAGGGCATGTGGAAGAAGGGGCGTTCCTGGGGACCCTGGCAGGACACTGCTTCACAGGTGGATGATAAACGACACTCTTCATCACAGAGGAGTCAGCGGTATGGTTTGTGCAGATAGCACAGGCCGGAGCTCCTGCCAAATGTGAGTGGAACCTGGGATTCCTACAGGTCTATGGGGCCTGGCGGTCCAAAGGTAACTGACTTGAGACCTGGAGGCCTGCTGTGACAAGGGGCCAGGGACCCGCAGCTGGGGGCTGACTGGGGAATCTAGCGGATCTGACTGAGAGGCTACCCAAGCCCCTGGAGAGAACCAAGGGTCCAAAAGAAATCTAATGGTGCCTCTTTGGCCTCTAACTTCAGCCACGTTCCCTGTAGAGTAACACCAACCCAGCAGACAAAGACGATCCCTGGAGAACCTGAAGGAATGACAGGAAGCAAGGTGGGTCCACGAAGCCCTTCTCAGTCGTGGGCTCTGAGGAGGCCCCCCGCTGCTGCAACAGGTGGAAGGGTGGACTGGGGGTGGGGATGGGAAAAAAATCTGTTCCAAATGAACTGAATTAAAACTAAAAAAGACTGTTCAACTTAGTGAATCAGATTCGTGTTTTTCACCAGATTGGACTAAATTTACTACACAGTGAATTGTGAGAAAGAGAAGACAGTTTTAAAGAAATAAATGAGCTATATTTTCTTTGTAAAAACAACATCAAAAGGCAAATTTCACTGTATTCTGAGTGTGCTTTTTTCATTCATTTTTCCTGGGGCTCAGATCACTCTGTGGCTTGTAAATTCTTCAAATGAGATGTGAAGGCTATGAATACTTAAGCTGAGCATTTCTGTATCATGTTACTCATCCATTTTTTTTTGGGGGGGGGTTTTCTGTCCTTTAAAGAAAAAAGTGAAAGTGTTGGGCGCTCAGTCATGTCAGACTCTTTTGAGAACCTATGAACTGTAGTCCACCAGCTCCTCTGTCCATGTAATTCTCCAGGCAAGAATTCTGAAGTGAGTTGCCATTCCCTTCTCCAGGGCATCTTTCTGCTCCAGGGATCAAACCTGGGTCTCCTGCATTGCAGGCAGGTTTTTTTTTTTTTTTTTTTTCAAACCGTCGGCGCCACCAGGAAAGCCCTCTGTCCTTTAAAGCAGAGGTTCCTTTAAAGGTTCCTTTTTGTCTCATTGTTTTCTTCTATATTCTGGTTGAGTGTCTCTGGTTTGTCTTCTATCGTTGATTTCATTTTCTGAAGTTTCACCTCTGTGCTTTCTTGCCTCCAAAGGATATTTAAGCTCTGCTACGGTTTTGGAACGTATTATTTATTATTTGTTTATTGGCCAAGATACGCAGCATGCAGGATCTCTTAGTTCCTCCACTAGAGATCGAACCTGTGTGCCTCGTATTAAGAGCACAGACTCTTAACCCCTGGACTGTCAGGGAAGTTCCTGTTTTTGAGCGTTTTTAATGAAACTGTCTACAATGTTAAAAGATATATAGTACAGTCATGTAGGCTGGCTTTTGTACCAGTGATGTAGCCTGGGAGGTGAGCCCTTTGTCTCTCTCATCTGGAGAAAACTTGCAATTGAGCTGGAGGACAGCAGTGTCTCCAGACACAGCCCCGGTACCCATGCCAAGATCCTCCTGCTCTGGGGCAGTCTCCAGCCAGTGAGCGAGCACACAGTAGCGAGGGCTGAGCTCGAGAACTCCAGATGGAAGCTGACCCACTGGATCAGCCAGCATCCTCAGATCCTCACCATGGTCACCTCCTCCCTCTTCGCTCACAGCGAGGAGGTGGTGGCACGACCCACAGGCTTCCCCCTACTACTCCTGCTTCCTCCCTCTTTACCTTCCACAGGAATTACCCTCCAGAAACATCTGTCCTCCAACTCTGCCTCAGCATCTGCATTTGCACCACCTGCCACTCGTCTGCACAATTCAGATTTCACTACATTCATACCGTCTGTCCCTTCTCTAATTTTCCTTTTTTTTTTTTCATTCTTTGCTGAAGTATTTTAAAACAAATCCCAGGCATCATACCATTTCACCTCTTTGTTATCTGTCTCTTAAAAACATGGAGAATTGATTATATGTTCCTTACACATGTGTGTGCGTGCTCATTCGCGTCTGACTCTTTGACATCCTATGGACTGTAGCCCACCAGGCTCCTCTGTCCATGGGATTTTCCAGGCAAGAATACTGGAGTGGGTTGCTATTTCCTTCTCGAACCTGTGTCTCTTGCATCTCCTGCATTGACAGGCAGATTCTTTACCAACTGCACCACTTGGGAAGTATCTTAGTTATCATCCAATATTTAATGCATAATCACATTTTCCATTTTTTCTAAAAACTTTATGAATTGCAGCCTAATATTTTATTTTTCTGTATGTCTTTTTTCCTGCATTTTTAAATGCATCTTTAAATCTGCATTTATACTTCAGTCAGCTCACTTAAAATCTCTTTTTTATGATTTTCTTAAAAGTCAGCTTTCTTTTTTTTTTTCTGCAAGGTCCATATTCTCCTGTAATTTATGGCAGCCATTAATCAAATTTCTTCTAAAATTTTCATCTTTTTTTTTTAAAGAAAAGAATCAGAGATACAATCTTTTTAACCTTCAGAGCAATGCTTTCTTTGCCTTACCTCTCTAAAGCGGATAATTTTTCTTTTCTGATTATGTTTCAGAATGGAAATCTATATTTATTTCTAGAGCTTCCAACAGACATGGTGGAATAGTCTAAATTCCTCGACTGATTGAAAACGTGTGCTAGATTATTTTCCTTCTCAGATTTAAACCTGAAGTCCAAAGTTGGTGGA
The DNA here is from genome assembly GCF_019320065.1 of Cervus canadensis. NCBI lineage: Eukaryota > Metazoa > Chordata > Mammalia > Artiodactyla > Cervidae > Cervus > Cervus canadensis. The sequence goes on along the minus strand of NC_057397.1, from coordinate 28,383,485 downwards.
ATTTACATTGGCTAGTTGTTAGTCTTCTAATGCAAGTCTCCTGGATTGAGGATTCTGAACTCAGTTATGGGATTTCCTGACCCATCTAGATAGTCAGACATAGTTTCCAGGTTTTTGAACAATCTGGAGGCATGTCAAAATAGTTTCCCTCATCCTCTTCAAAGTGAACTGTTGTGCTTGATTCAGAGGCTAGAGTTCATAATGGTCCACAGTCCAGAACTGTGCTGATAGAGTCATCTTCATAAACATTGCAATCAGGGCACATCCCACTTGGACTTTATGTCATCTTCTCTTACAGCTATTGTCTAATGCAGTTGCCAGTTTTGTCTCTTTTGATATCTTCACGGGTATTTTAAAGGGAAGTTGAGCAGAAATGTTTCAGGCATGATTCCATGTTAACCTGGATGTCTGTAAATACCATCATTACCCTTTATTTGCAGAACTCTGCCAAAGTATAGAAAAGTAATATGATAAACAAAGTGAACAATTGCAAAGGAAATGCTATATACATTTGTATTTAGGCAGAAAAAGCTAATACAAAGAGAAGAAAGAATATGATAGAAGTAAGATCTCTTGCCTTTTCCATGAGAAAGGGGGAAAAGTAAAATGTAAACATGAAACCAGAGGGGACTATATCAGATCCGAGTGTGTGACACATGCCAAGAATTCATCAAATATTTCAATTTGAAAACTGTACATGGTTATAAACTGATTAATTCCCACTGAAACTATGTTCCTAATTTAGGTGGTGATTATATATCTCTAATTAGCTGGTAGTTATGAAATGCTTTGTTTATGACAGTGTTTGTCAATGGACTTTCTCTAAAGTGAGTTGTATGCTAAGCACATGATGTAATTAAGCTTGTTTTCTTAAACAAAAGAAGAGACTTTCATGGAAATAATTGCATAAACCCACATATATAATTCTTAGGGGAATACTTGTATCCAAAATATATTACTATTTATAACTTTTTACTTTACAAACATTTCAAAATGTTAAATAAAACAAGATTTAAGGAAGGCAATGGTGCTAGTGGTAAAAAATCTGCCTGCCAACGTGGAGACACAAGAGATGAGGGTTTGATCGTTGGTTCAGGGACATCCCCTAGAGTAGGAAATGGCAAGCCACTCCAGTATTCTTACCTGAAAAATTTTATGGACAGAGGAGTCTGACAGGTTACAGTCCATAAGGTCTCAAAGAGTTGGACAGAACTGAGCCACTAAGCATGCAATGTAATATATTTAACTATCACTTTTTTTCTGTTTTTAATGTAATCTTTCTTGTTTTCATAATTGATAAATGTTAACTAAGTTTTTCTGAAGTGTTTCTTGTAAACAGTTTATCTTTCTATTTTTGCATCAAAGCCATTAAATATTGGCTTTATACTTCTTTTAAACTCCTCACCTTTTATTTTGAGAATTCCCAGTTGAGATGACCCTTCTATCTCTTTTCATACAATTTAAAATGTTTGTTTTTTTTCTCCACACAGTTTATCAGCATTAAATCCTTGCACATTCCCCTTTCTGGCTAGTAAGTAAAATTAAAATTTGAAAGTGACCTTCTTTTATCACTTACTTATCATTGCTCTTCACTGAATTAAGAAGGTACTATTTTTGGAATGATTCTGCTGGATCACTTGCAGTTCTTCCTACATTTTCCTACCAGCACTCAACATTGATAGATACACCAGTTATAGGATTTTAGAGCACCAAAATATGTCTTTTATTTTAAAAGGGATGGAGAATTGTGATGATGAAAGTTTCATATATCAAGTGAAAATGCAAATCATGTGCTTATACAACTGTGTACACAGTGACATCTGCTTACAGAGGTCCATATGTATTTAACACATGATTTTACCTGAGCTAGTTTATATTCATTTGCTATCATGACTCAGCCAATTATCTAACCTAATGGCTGGAACACAGGATCTAAAAAAATTTAGAATGGAGAGCTCTAAATCATTGCTTCAAATGAAAACAAATGCACATTTTCTAGCACACCATAATTGCAAACCCCCAAAGACACTGCAGGATAGTTGTATTGAATTGATGTGGTGAATATCAGCGTTTTGTTAAAAATCATATACATGTAAAATTCTTTAACATTAGTTTTGTTGTTTTAGTTGGTAAGTCATGTTCAATTCTTTTGCGACCCCATGGACTGTAGCCTGCTAAGCTCCTCTGTCCATGTGATTTCCCAGACAAGAATACTGGAGTGGGTTGCCATTTCCTTCTCCAGGAGATCTTCCTGACCCAGGACTGAACCTGCATCTTCTGCATGGCAGATGGATTCTTTACCACTGAGCCATCAGGGAAGCCCACTTAATATTCATTACTATAATTTTAAGTTTTGCTGATTTTCTTTGGTCGTTGGAGATTGTAAAACATAAATTCTATTTGTTTAAAATTGTGGTGTCCTTCTAGGGGGAGGGGTTTAGCTTGTTTTTGAAACAAACTTTTTATTTTGAGGTAAGTATAGATTCACATGCAGTTGTGAGAAATAGTGCAGAGATCCTATGCATCCTTCAGCCAGTTTTCCCCAAGGTCACACTTATAAAACAAAGGTACAGGATGGCAACCAGGATGTCGATATTGCTGTAGTCAAGATACAGAACATTTCCATCACCACGTGTTCTCTCTTGTTGCGCCTTTTTAGCCGCATCATCTGCCTTCACCCCCTCATTAACTGGCTCTCCTTGCCTGGATCCCCATCAGTCTATTGTTGATGACCATGTTATTTCTCATTTAAAGAATGTTATGTAAATGGAATCATCTCAGTTTGAAAGCGAGGTAGCTTTTATCTTTTTATACAATGCTCTGGGGACTCATCCAGGTTATTGCGTTGTAGGACTGGTAGCATAGCTGACACCATCTTGGGTCTGTATGGCTCCTTACGTCTTTCCATTGGCCCTACACAGGAACGTACTGTACTGTGAATCACTTCTCTGTCATTGAGAACTTTGTAGTTAATAGATATTGTTTAATAAGCATTAGGACCAGGTGGCTTGTATGCTCTGTTAGTCCCCAAACAATGCTGAAAACCTTCACTGATATATCCCCAAGGCCCACAAGACTAGTTACTCATTCATAGATCTTGACTTACTATTTATAACTTTTGTTAAACTTAACATTTCAAAATGTTAAATAAAACGAGAGTTAAACAAGCCCCATCTCTATACCTTAAGTTAACTATAAAACTGTCCCAGTGTCCCCTTGGCACTGGGCCACCTGATGTGAAGAACTGACTCACTGGAAAAGACCCTGATGCTGGGAAAGACTAAAGGCAGGAGGAGCAGAGGATGACAGAGGATGAGATGGTTGGATGACATCACTGACTCGATGGACATGAGTTTGAGCAAGCTCCAGGAGTTGGTGATGGACAGGGAGGCCTGGCATGCTGCAGTCCAAGGGGTCACAAAGAGTCAGACACAACTGAGCAACTGAACCGAACTGTCCCCTTGGCAGTGCAGAGTGCAGCTGTGAATGCTTCCAGATCACTGTTGACACCATCCACCTGTGAGTGTGTGTGTGTGCCAAGTCACTTTCACCTGTGAGTAAGTGACTCTATAATGAACTGATCTGTTGATTGCAGGAAGGTGCCTACCTCATTTTTCCACCTCAAGATGGCTTCTCTGTTTGGTGAGCACTTTCTGTTTTCTCCGTCCTCCAACATGTGTGTATCAATAGTCTGTCCCTTTTTGCTGCTCAGTGGTCTTCTATGATGCAGATAAACTACAGTGAGTTTAACCAGTCACTTTGAAGGACTTCCAGATTACTTGCAGTTTGGGCTATGAAGAATGAAGTTGCTATAAACCTTCATTACAGGTGTTTGTGTGAATGTAGTCTTCATTCAGAATTACAATTGCTGGGTCGTATTGTATTTACATGTTTAGTTTTTTTTCTTAAGAAGCTGCCAATCTGTTTCCTAGAATGGCTATGCAATTTGCAATTTTATGTTATCTCCAGCAATCTTTCTTCAGCTCTCCACATCCTTTCTATTGATTAGTATTGTCACCATTTCTTATGTATCCATTCCAATGAGTGTATAGTGATAGCTCACATTGGGTTTAATTTGCATTTATTTAGTGGCAAGTGATTTTGAATGTCTTTTCATGTGCTAATATTCTAGCTGTATAACTTCTTTGGTGAAAAGTCTATTCATGTGTTTTGACTATATTTTTTATTTAGATTATTTTTTCATTTACTGTTGAGTTTTGAGAGTTCTTCATATATTCTAGATAGTTGTCTTTTGTTGGATATGTGGTTTGCAGATATTTCTTCCCATATCTTGCTTATTGTTTCATCCTCTTAACAAGATTTCCCAACCCAGGGATTGAACCTGGGTCTCCTGCATTGCAGACAGACGCTTTACCGTCTGAGCCACCAGGGAAGCCCTTTCACAGAACATAAGTATTTATGTTTGATGAAATCCAGTTTATCATTTTTTCCTTTTCAGATTGTGCCTTGGTATCGGTCTACAAACTGTCTAGCTCTAACCCACAAAAATATTTTCCAATTTTTTGTATTTATGGCTTTATAGATTATATATTAAATTTCATGATGCTTGTGAATTAAGTTTTGTATAAAGTGTGAAATTTAGGTTGAGGTAGCTTTTTTTTTTTTGGTTTTGGTTTATCCATTGTTCATTTGTTCTAGCACATTTATTGATAGCTTTCTTCCTTTGAGTTGCTTTTGCATCTCTGTCAAAAATCAGCTGGACATATTTATGTGGGTCTATTTCTGGGTTTTCTATTCTCTTCCCTTATTCTATGTGTCTATTCCTCCACCAACACAAATATAGTCTTAATTACTATGGCTAATAACAAGTCTTAAAATCAGGTCAACTGATTCCTCCCACTTTATTTTTCTTATTCAAAATGATTTTAGCTACTCTAATTCCTATGCCTTCCTATATAAATTTTAGAAAAATCTCTATATCCACAAACACTCTTGCTCAGATATTGGTAGGAATTACACTGAATCTTTATGTGAATTTGGGGATTACTGACATGTTTATGATGTTTAGTTTTCTACTTCATAAACATGGTCTAGCTCTCCATTATTTGAATCTTTGATTTCTTTCATGAGTGTTGTGTAGTTTTCAGCATTCAGGTCCTATAAATGTTTTAGCAGGTTTATACCTAAAATGTCTCATTTTTATTAGCAATTAAAAGCGATACTTTATTTTAAATTTTAGTGTCCACATGTTTACTGCAAGTATATAGAGTTACAATTGATTTTAATGTGTTTATCTTTTATCTTGTGACCTTCTGAACTTACTTATTAGTTCTAAGAGTTTTTGTAGATTCTTTCAAATATTCTGTGTAGACAATTATGTCATCTGCACATATGTAGTTTTATTTCTTTTCTTTTTTACCCTTAATTTGTATGCCTTTTATTTTATTTTCTTTCCTTTAATAGGTGGCTAGAACTTCCAATATGTTGAAAAGAGAGATTAGAATAGACATCTTTGCTTTGTTCCTGATCTTAGAAAGAAAGAATTCAGTCTTTTACCATTAAGTATAATGTTGGCTTATGTATCTTGTAGATGCTCTGAATGAAGATGAGGAAGTTCCCCACACTTTCTATTTTTGAGGGTTTTTTAATCGTTAATACTTCTGATTTTGTCAAATTATTTATTTGCATCAGTTGATATGATCATGAGATTTTTCTTCTTTAGCCTGTTAATATAGTGGATTATGTTGTTGCTGCTGCTGCTGCTAAGTCGCTTCAGTAGTGTCCGACTCTGTGCGACCCCACAGACAGCAGCCCACCAGGCTCCCCCATCCCTGGGATTCTCCAGGCAAGAACACTGGAGTGGGTTGCCATTTCCTTCTCCCATGCATGAAAGTGGAAAGTGAAAGTGAAGTCGCTCAGTCGTGTCCGACTCTCAGCGACCCCATGGACTGCAGCCTACCAGGCTCCTCCGTCCATGGGATTTTCCAGGCAAGAGTACTGGAGTGAGGTGCCGTTGCCTTCTCCGGGATTATGTTGATTGTCCTTCAAATATGGAACCAGTCTGGCCTCTCTGGAATAAACCCTACTTTGTCATGGTGTAGGGTTTATCAAATATATATATAATAATTCATAATTTATCAAATATATGTATTTGATAAATTACTGAACCCTGCAAATATTTTTTTTTTTTTAAATTTTTTCCAGTGGGTTTGTCATACATTGATATGAATCAGCCATGGATTTACATGTATTCCCCATCCCGATCCCCCCTCCCACCTCCCTCTCCACCCGCTCCCTCTGGGTCTTCCCAGTGCACCAGGCCGGAGCACTTGTCTCATGCATCCCACCTGGGCTGGTGATCTGTTTCACCATAGATAGTATACATGCTGTTCTTTTGAAATATCCCACCCTCACATTCTCCCACAAAGTTCAAAAGTCTGTTCTGTATTTCTGTGTCTCTTTTTCTGTTTTGCATATAGGGTTATCGTTATCACCTTTCTAAATTCCATATATATGTGTTAGTATGCTGTAATGTTCTTTATCTTTCTGGCTTACTTCACTCTGTATAATGGGCTCCAGCTTCATCCATCTCATTAGGACTGATTCAAATGAATTCTTTTTAATGGCTGAGTAATATTCCATGGTGTATATGTACCACAGCTTCCTTATCCATTCATCTGCTGATGGGCATCTAGGTTGCTTCCATGTCCTGGCTATTATAAACAGTGCTGCGATGAACATTGGGGTGCACGTGTCTCTTTCAGATCTGGTTTCCTCAGTGTGTATGCCCAGAAGTGGGATTGCTGGGTCATATGGCAGTTCTATTTCCAGTTTTTTAAGAAATCTCCACACTGTTTTCCATAGCGGCTGTACTAGTTTGCATTCCCACCAACAGTGTAAGAGGGTTCCCTTTTCTCCACACCCTCTCCAGCATTTATTGCTTGTAGACTTTTGGATAGCAGCCATCCTGACTGGCGTGTAATGGTACCTCATTGTGGTTTTGATTTGCATTTCTCTAATAATGAGTGATGTTGAGCATCTTTTCATGTGTTTGTTAGCCATCTGTATGTCTTCTTTGGAGAAATGTCTGTTTAGTTCTTTGGCCCATTTTTTGATTGGGTCATTTATTTTTCTGGAATTGAGCTGCAGGGTTGCTTGTATATTTTTGAGATTAATCCTTTGTCTGTTTCTTCATTTGCTATTATTTTCTCCCAATCTGAGGGCTGTCTTTTCACCTTGCTTATAGTTTCCTTTGTAGTGCAAAAGCTTTTAAGTTTCATTAGGTCCCATTTGTTTAGTTTTGCTTTTATTTCCAATATTCTGGGAGGTGGGTCATAGAGGATCTTGCTGTGATTTATGTCGGAGAGTGTTTTGCCTATGTTCTCCTCTAGGAGTTTTATAGTTTCTGGTCTTACATTTAGATCTTTAATCCATTTTGAGTTTATTTTTGTGTAAAAGGATATTTATGTCTCTATTCATAAAGTATACTGGTTTGTGGCTTTCTTTTTTGTCTGTGGTCTTTATCTGGTTTTGGTATCAGGTAATAATAAGTCATAAAACACGCTGAAAAGTGTTTTGTCCTCTTCTATTTTCTGAAAGAAATTGTGTAAATTGGCATTAATTCTTCTCTAAATGTTTGGTAGAATTCTCCAGTTAAGCCCTGTGGATTTGGCGATTTCTTGATGAGAAAATCATGGTTGAGAGATTAAGTAACTTGCTCCAGGTGACAGCAATCATAAATGACGGAACTGAGGGTCAAAACTCATGACTAGCTTCCTACATGGTGCCAAGTGCCTTTTCCATAGGGAAATTATTGTTAAAAATACTGACAGTCCTATTTAACTGACCTTTTAATGTGGAGAGGAGAGTGATCTTAACCTTCAATTACAACAAAGCCTCATTTATTTAAATAAACCAAAGCCCAAAAGAAAAAAAACAAATCTCACAAATAAGGGGGAGAACTACTGAATTATTTTTCAGAAAATGTTATCTAATTGTTAAGTTTCAGACTATTGATTTCTCGTATAATAGATTTCCTAAAGAGTTCCATTTTGTTGAGTGATAATATTTGGAAAGGAATTTTTCAATTGCCTGAAGATAAAATGTTTCTCATGTGCTTGAAATCACTTTGTCCTCTAAGAACTTGTTAATAATCCCATTATAATTTTATTTATATAATTTGCAATACTACCTCTATGAAGAAAGAGTGTGCTAAAGGAAGTTTAATTTGAGTCTTGTTGCTCTTCAGTCGCTCAGTCACGTCTGACACTTTGCAACCCCATGGACTGCAGCATGCCAGGCTTTCCTGTCCTTCACCATTTCCCAGAGCTTGCTCAAACTCATGTCCATTGAGACGGTGATGCCATCCAACCATCTTTTCCTCGGTTGTCCCCTTCTCCTCCTGTCCTCAATCTTCCTCAGCATCAGGGTCTTTTTAAATTTCAGTCTAGATTTATATAAATTTCCAAATAGACTGTAGCCCACCAGGCTTCTCTGTCCATGGGATTCTCCAAACAATAATACTTTGGTGGATTGCCATGTCCTCCTCCAGGGGATCTTCCTGACCCAGGGATCAAACCTGTGTCTCTGTCTCCTGCATTGGCAGTCCGGTTCTTTACCACTAGCCCCAAAGATATAATAATGGACAAAGAGAGTGTGTGAGAAAAAGGATGTTCTGAGGCCCTAAGTGCAGTATAGTTCTTCTACTAGAAGAGCTTAGGAACTGGTTTTAATATTAAAGAAGCACAGAGTTCTCTTTTGTTCAGTAGGCATTTTTTATCTAAGCATTGTTAATTAATAGTTTCAAAAGAGAGACGACTAAGTTCCTTGAAAGCACGCTTCATGGCTTGTTCATCTTTGTATTTCGATTTCTAAAAGTTGATTGGCATCTAGTGGCTACTCAGTATTTTCTCGCTAAATTAAATTGAACTGTTTGCAAAATTCATGCCAATTTTTTCAATGTCCTTATCTCCATAATATCCTTTACTGTAATCAGCCTGAAGAGAATTCTTCTCAAAAGATATTGTTTACAAGCTCATCATTCTATAGAGGGCAAGCTCAAAATGAGTGTAGAAATGATGCGTAGATAACCATGTTATCCTTCTTTCTCTTGTTTAGGAATAAGAAAATGAGAACACATCTAAACTCTTCTTCCTAAGATATAAGAATTTTTATAAAAATTTAATCCTCTATACTAATGGACTTGCTATTGCTATATTTTAATTTGGATTACTCAAAAAGCTTGGTGTTCTGTCAAAACTATGACCTTCACCAAAACACTCAAAAAGAGTTAGAGTCTTTTTTCCTTGCCTCTCAAATGACTGTAGATATTTTGATCTAATTTGCAGATGCTCATTTATTTGAACATTAAAGAAAAGTTTTCTAAAAGATCAGTGTGCCTATAGGCTTCAGAGTAAATTCAAATTAAATTTGAATGTATTTCTCCTTGCTTCTGAGGTATATTTATGTAAACATTGCTTTGTGAAAAAAAGTTGGCAATGATGTGTTTATAATGAAAATAATTCATTATATTTATTGAAATCATATCTTCTGTAATGGCAACATCCTTAGGGAAGGGATGGAAGATAGTACTCATTAGATTCTTTTCTTCATTTGTGAGCCAGACAGTATATTAGTTTTATCCAATTGCCATCTGCCATCCATTTTATATACAGTATGCCTAAAGAGCTCACTCCATATAAGAATCTAGAAGATAAAGGTAGACCATATTGTATTTATATTTGTAAATACTGTATGTGCTCAATTACAAATATTTGTGTGCCATTAAGGTTTAAATAAAGGAAATACAGAGTTGAAACAGACATGCCTTTCTTGCTCAAAGCTGGGGATTGAGGATAAAGTTTGGCTAGAAGTGTGCTTCATTTGTGTATACAGTTGTATTTGTCATAAGTATTTGAATGTCACTTTGATTTCATTTTCCACTTACTTTGCTCAGTCCCAGTTGCAAAGTAATAGAAAAATTTTCTATGTAGATTGAGTTGACTTAAAAGAGTGAGCTGTTGAAATATGCATGATGTAAACTCAATGATTTAATAGATCTAATGAGAGAACACATTTAATAAATTTTTTAAACATTTAAAGAATTAATTTTTTATCATGCAAAATTATGTAATGATATCACACAACAGCTAAAGCAATAGATTCTTTTTTTTTTTGTTGTTGTTGGGTAGTTTTTTTTTTTTTTGAAAATTTAGGGCAAGTTTATTATTATTATTATTTTTTTTTTCCAGTGGGTTTTGTCATACATTGATATGAATCAGCCATGGATTTACATGTATTCCCAATCCCGATCCCCCCTCCCACCAGCAATAGATTCTTTAACACAGTGGCATATATCATTTTTGAAATGGGAAAAAATTGTTTCATTTTTTGTAGATATTTATATGCTTTTAATCATAAATAAAAATATTAGTTTTCAGTATAAAGGATTTTTGCTGTCAAATCTTTCAAGGAAACCACCTTCAAAAAAAAACAATGACAAGAGTGAAAATTGAGCCCTAATTAAATAGCCCTAAAACATTCAAAAAGTTGTTTGTTTTTTTTTTTTGCTCAAAATTTGTAAGAAAATTCTTACTCAGTTTGAAATTTTGAAAATAAAAACCTCAGTTATAGTGCTAATTGATAAATTATTATTAATTTCTACTGAGGAGAAATTTTAATGGAGCTGCTGGAATTGGGTGGATTAGAGCAGTGTCATTATAATATGACAAAGAGGGGTGTGTGTGTGTGTGCAAGTGCGTGCACATGCATGTGGTGTGCATGTGTACAGGCAACATGGCACTCAAAATCAAAGGAAATGAGCCAGAAACTTCTCACATTCTGTTGGCATCTGTGGAGTGTCGCCATATGAGAACCATATGACTGCTGGCAGATTGGTGTGTCAGCTCAGGCATGTAAAACTTGACCACACTGCGCTCTGGGTTTATCAGTTTATTGCAGAAATACTGATACAAGTTTAACTGCACTCTTTTTGTGCAGGGACATTTTATCTTTTCCTAACGCCTCTAATCCTAGTCCCATCCCTTGAAAACAACCCCAAGAGAAATAGGACACAATGTTTTCCAGTAGAATTTCGAACAAAAATGCTGAAAACAGCGATGTTTTATGGGGAAAAACTGGCACTCCCCCATGTGTCTGCAAATGCTGATCACCATGTCCTGTTCTGAGTCACAGATTTCAAAAAGAAATAATTTTAATATGATATCTAAGTGTTAGAAAGTAGGACCATAATCCTTCTTCCAAATGAATTAGAGGAGGCCTATCTTCGTGTGATCCCCACTTTCTACAAGTAGGAACTACTAGTGAATTAAGCGTCCAGTATCTTTGGACAGCAAGAAGATGGTTTCAGTGTTTGATATTTGCAAGGAAAGGGAAGAGTGGATGTAAAGGAAACAGTGTCTATCATCTACATTGTTCAGAAGGTAATTGGAGGGGACCTTGTTGTCAGTTCAGTGGTTAAGATTCCACATTCCCAATGCAGGGGACCCGGGTCTGACCCCTGGTTAGGGAACTAGAACCCATCAGCCTCAATTAAAGATCCCTCATGCTGCAACTAAGACCCAGTGCAGCCAAATAAATGAATATATATATATATGTTATATTTTAAAAAGTAATTGCCTACTGTTGGTACAGTTTTAACTGGACTATCTTTCAGTGACTGGTTCTTTTGAAATAGAATGTTCTATTTCATCTTCATAGCCAAGAAAGAGAGAACAGAGAGGCCATTAATCTAATATTTTTCCTAGGGTCTACTAAAATCACATTTCTGGTTATGGGTATGAATTAAAAATGGAGATGACAAAACTTAGGACAAGTCCTTGACACGCCTGGCACGCCCTGGCAGAGCTCCACATCTCCTCTCCTCTGGTGGCCTCCTTTCAGGACAAGGGTGGCAGATAGCTTCCTGCACAGGGTCCCCTATCAAGTATAATGGCTCCATCTCTCTGCTCTTCATCCTTGGAGCTTTCTTTAAAGCCCGATCACCACTGAAATGTAGACGTGAAGTTAACACCTTGGGGGCAACCCTCAGACAGTGGGGCAAGGGAATAGGTGGGTAAGTGCTTGATCTTCCTGTCTGTACATAGGACAATCTTGAGGCACAGACGTGTGGTGTGTTCTTCAAAGGGCTCCCAGAGGTGTTGAGCTCCAGTTGTCTTAAGCAGTGACGGTTCATTAACACAATTTTCACTGGCTTTGTGCCATCCCTACTTCATTGTCCCCACCACCTCACTACCACTTTCTGGGATCAAATTCAAACTTGAACTGAGACTTTATCCCAAGCTTTGCTTTGGAGCAAACTCAAGCTAAGACAGGAAGAATGTCTTGTGAGTCCTATCTCCTTTTATATCCTCTTTGGGAGGGTATCTTTGGATGGCTTGCACCCCTTGATCAAGGTGAATTCCGGCCCCATATTCTGCTATCTTTAGTCATCCTTCAACTCCGAACTTTGCCCCATTCTTTCATACCTTATAGAAAATTCTCTTTTTTTTTCTTGTTTGTTGACATTTACAGGGTAAGAGAATAATAGATGTAAAGGAAACTGTTTATATCATCTACACTGGTCAAATTCTCCAGGATAAAAGGTTCTTTCACTATGTGTTTAAATGGCATTCATTGATGGGCTCCTGGATTTATGGTACTTGCTATATCATGTTGATATTTTATCAAAGTCTTCACCCAAACCAGCGAGTCCACTGGTAGGAATTTGGGTTCCCTCCAGGTCTTGTCAAAGAGGCTTACAGCAATACTGTTAATGCTGGAAACTTGCCCTGCCAACACCTTTCTGCAAGAAACAAATCCCCAAATGTGTGGTCCAATGGGAGATTGGAGGGCTTATTGAAATGCATGATTCAAGTAACGTGGTGTGTGTTGTGTTTACTCGAGAAAATCTGGTTAGAATTGTTGACTAGAGCACCTGATACCAGGAAAATAAAAGGTATGAAATTGGTCAAGGCACGATTCTACTCAATAGGTGAAACGTTTCTGTGCTTTATAAAGTATTACCCCTCTTATGGTGCTCTTTACAATGTAAATATACAATGTACAATTTCCTGTAGTTATTTACCCTATAGTTTAATGCTCCTTGAATTCTTCCCCATTTTTTATTTCTATCACCTAATCCCTTGCCTAGATTGGACATTGGGCAAATATATGTGGAAATGAATGTGTGAAATATCTAAACACTTCTGTTATTTATGTAGCACTGACTACTAGCAAGTTCTGTTTAGGCTTGAAGAGGGGCTCTCACAGTACAATTTAAAATAGTATTCAATGGTGCTGTCAGCTGAAGATCACTCTGAAATAACCCATTATTTTCTGAGCTGCAATAGAGCAGGGACATGTTAAGCCTAACATTATTGTCAAGAGCACCAGCTTAGAAACCAGGCAGGCATTGGTTTCAATCCTAGTTCTGCCAATTCAAAGCTGAGCGACCTTGGACAAAAATCTAACATCTCCAAATTTCATCTTAAAAATAGAATAATAATATTTATTTCATAGAGTTTGGCGGGGGCGGGGGAGTAAAACTTAAATAAAGCATGCGTGCATGCTAAGTTGTATTCAACTCTTTGAGACGCTATGGACTGTAGCCCACAGGCTTCTCTGTCCATGGGATTTCCCAGCCGAGAATACTGGAGTCGGTTGCCATTCCCTCCTTCAAGGGATCTCCCCAATCTAGGGATTAAGCCCATGTCTCTATGTCTCCTACATTGGCAGGTGGGTTCTTTACCACCAGTCCCACCTGGGAAGCCCAAATAAAGAATCTAAAGCCCTTAATAATATCCATGCTTGGTCTGTGCTCACTACTTTGTTACCCCTACACTGTTTTTATCAGTGTAATTCAATTTCCCTGGTACCACACAGCTGGTGCTTGATAGATCCAGGACAAGAGGCCGGGTTCATGATTTTCAAACCATTTTTCTTTCCATTGTAAACACGGGATCAAAACAATGTCTCTGAAATTATAGTCTTAGTTGATGAGAACAGAGGATTGATACACTGGTATTTTTCTGAAAATTTTTTTCTAATTTTTTATAGATCACGACTACTATCTTGTATCATGTGACCAGTCCATTAAGAGATGCACAGACTTCTAGGTGACTGTCTTACTGCATCTCACTGTGCACACTGTTCGCTGAGCCCAGGGTAGGCAAGGCACAAGTGGAGAAGCTGGAAGAAGACGCGAGGAGCCACAGGAACCGCAGACATACTTTATTCACAGCAACGAGGCAGACATGCTTTACTCTCTTCTGGCTGCCAGCAGGGGTGATGCGATGCGACTCTCCCACAAGAGCTTTTCAGGTGGTGCTTACATAAGTCATTGCATGGGCACAGTGCTAGAAATGATCTCAGCTGTTACCCAATCATGTCTATTTACAACTTGTGGGGTGAGGGCGAGAGGCCGAGCGGGGAGAGTGCCTGACCACCGCAATCTTGGCTAATTTGCTCTTTCCCTACAGTGAGGAAGTTGGCAACCGTTAGGGTTGTATTTGGTGGTGGTGGTGGTGGTGGAGTGTCAGGTAACTAATTTATATCCTTTGGGTGCATGCTACAAGTCACTTAAGTCATGTTAATAATGAAGTCACTGGATGTCTTTTTCCTTAAGAAAGTACTAGCCTAACAGATGTCCTTGGGGAGACAAAAGCAGCACAGTTGGCCACAGGCACTGTGATCCATGGCGACCAGCTGATAAAGCAACTGTTCTATGGCGGCACTTTGCACCGCTGCCTCACGATGGGTTGTACAAGGCCCAGGATCTGCTCGTATCAGCGCTAAGCTTCACATTTCTCTTTGCTCCAACTCTTCACTAGGAGCTAGAATTCAGTCTTCTCTCTTTGAACTATGGTTTGCTCTTAACATAAAATCAGTAGCTAGAGCAGATTTTTCATTGTCTGTCCTGACAATGAAATTAATCAAGACACCCAGTGTCAAATATTTAGAGTGTCTCTATGACAGTGGGTCTGGTTGCATATTAGATTCAGATGGAGACCTATTGAAACCTCTGATGCCCAGCCCCTACTCACCCATTAAATCAGAATCTCTGGGGCGAAGGCACAGGCATGTGTCTTGTTAACAATCCCCTACGTGTGCAAACAAGCCCCAGGAGAAGGACTTGATCTCACCTTTCCTCTTACTCTCCACTCCAAGGGACAGGAACCCACAGAAGTATGGCTACAGGGAGTCCCTCCTCAAAGCCGACTCCATGTTACTCAAAGAACTGGGCTTTGAGACTCCAATTGCTTCGGCAGGTGATTTTTAGGAATTGGAGAAGAATCCAGACCAAGTGGACTTTTAATTAATTTATTAATTTTCAGAAAAGCAAACTTGTTTGTCTAATTGTTGAGAGCTGCAAATCACTTAGAGCTGTGAAACCTTCTGTGTGTAGTTGGAATTTTGACTTGGCTTGCAGAATTAGACGTACCAGAAACACACAGGAGAGAGCCTGATATTTTAGCTACTTAAAAAAAGATACCATCAAGAATAAGCATATAAGGGGGACTGACCTGGTGGTTCAGTGGCTAAGACTCCACACTCCCAATACAGGGGGCCTGGGTCTGATCCCTGGTCAGGGAACTAGATTCTGCAGGCTGTAACTAAAGATCCTGCATTCTGCAACAAAGATTGAAGATCCTGTGTGCTGCAACTAAGACCTGGTGCTGCCAAATAAATAAAAATAAAATTTAAAAAGAATAAGCACATAAATCCAAGATATCTTTGGAACATTTTCAGCCTGCCCCTGTGCCTCTCCCTGGCCAGAAGTTGCCCTTTTTTGCTCACCCACAGTAGAATCCACAAGAACAACTGTGGCTTCAGCTCTTCCTTTTCTAAGCTATACATAATAATCGAGCTTTCCTCATAGCTCAGTTGGTAAGGAATCTGCCTGCAATGCAGAAGACCCCGGTTTGATTCCTGAGTCAGGAAGATCCACTGGAGAAGGGATAGGCTGCTCACTCCAGTATTCTTGGGCTTCCCTTGTGGTTCAGTTGGTAAAGAATCTGCCTGCAATGTGGGAGACTTGCGTTCGATCCCTGGGTTGGGAAGGTCTCCTGGAAAAGGGAAAGACTACCCACTTCAGTATTCTGGTCTGGAGAATTCCATGGACTATATAGTCCATGGGGTTGCAAAGAATCAGACACAAGCGAGCGACTTTCATTTTCCTCATGGATATCACTCCTCTCTCTGCATAGCTTCAGGGGATTTCTCCATGCCTCCTTATGGACTAGCCACCCCAGATTGATGAGTCTCTCTCCACTCTCATGAAGGCCAGTGAAACAGACATGCCCCTGGTCTCTCCACTGACAATGGCTGGTCTAAATCTTGAAGATGCAGGCTCTACACAGGCTCTTGCGGTCTTCTGTATTGCAAGAATGGGTTTTGTGAGTAAACCCAATTAGAAAGATCAAGATCCCTCTTTTGGGAAGAAAGATGAAGTCATATTGCAACAAAAATCTGCCTCTAAAAAAGCTATTTCTAAAAAAAATCTGTTCAGCATGTATCAAAGCATCTAATTACACCCATCTGGAGAGACGCATGCGTCAGAAAAAAAATGCATGAAACAGCAAACCACATCTATAGTGCCTCTTGCAGAAAACAAAGAAATGCTGGGTGTATCAACAGGCAGGGAGGGCCTCTTTTGATTTAAACAAGTATAAGAGGGGGCAAATCAAGCTCTTAACCTTTCTGGTTCTTTTCATAAGGTGAGGATGGTGGGGGACTTGGGGGCAGCTGCACATTGTAAGTAATTCATACAGGAAAAAAAAAATTCATTTTCAGTGGCCCGTGCATGGCTTTGAGTGAAGGCAGATTTCCATGCAGAAATGATCTATGGGCCAGGGATTACACCCCTTTTTGCTCTCACAAGAACTGATTGCATGGCCCACAGCTGGAGCTAATCCAGATATCTGTTTAATTAAATAGGAGCTGTCATTCTGTTGAATTACATCAAAGCCCAGAAAGGTGACACAGAGGTGAGATGGCAAATGTAAGTTTTTAGCCCTTAGCTTCTTATATAGTAAAGGCATAAAAATTCTGGTTTTTCAGCAGGATTTTTTTTTTTTTAACCTGTGTGTGTGAGAGAGAGACAGAGAAAAGAATAGAAATATAATTGAGACATCTGTGACTATTTCAATTTCCCATAAAAATCATTCCTTCCTAAAATGATATGTTTTTCTGGGGTAGGATGTTTGGGAGGATAAATCTAAAAAGATATCAGTGAGGCAATACTTTCCTTCAAGAAAAATCCACTGCCTTCTGTAGAAATGGCCTTACAGGGAATATAATGGAACCAACCAAGACCGAGACTTGCTAAAAAGAATACCGTAGGGGCTCCCTTGATGGCTCAGTGGATAAAGAATCCATGTGCAATGCAGGAGATACAGGAGACTCAGGTTCGAGCCCATGGACGGAGGATCCTGGCAGGCTACAGTCCATGGGTTCGCTAAGAGTCGGACACCACTGGGAGACTGAACATGCACACAAATTTTTATCTCAGAAGGCACTTAGGACAATATACCTGGTCTGTGTAGGTGTCTTACATTGATCTTTAAACTATAGATCTATGAGTCACAGCTGCCCTGAGGAAGAGACATTGGTAACAAACCTGAACTGTGTGATTTACATGGAGCTAAGTGATAAAGAAGATATAAAGATGGGGACACCCTAAAAATAGGCAGTTTCCATGGGTTCACTTGTATTGACACTTCACACATAGTAATTACCTGTTAATTCAAAACCAAAGTGTGTCTCATTTCAGGAAAAGGAAATTCCATCCCAGAGTTCAGGGTCTCCCAGATACTAGATCTGTGTCAATGGTGGTTGCTTCCTTCTTCTTTCTTTCACTGGTCATTTATAAAACTCTGTGTTGGGTAAGACTTGTACTCAATGTGATTCTGTTTGGATCACTGCAGTTCCTCATAGAGATGTTGCAAGGAGTGACTTGATTTATGAAAAGCTCTTAGAGTGGCATCTAGTAAAAACATGTTATGCACGTGTCATCTATGAGTAGTATTATAGTTTAATGATTTCATAGAATGGCATCATATAGGTTACTCTAGATGGCTGGGTGTGAGTGTATACATATGTTTGCATCTTTGAAAGTTCACAACTTGAAAGTTCATATGTGGGGGGCTTCCTGTGCTAGCAAACACCAGTAGGTCATTGGGAAGTGAGACAGGGAAAGCAAAACAGCCAATAATGGTTGAGTTATCAAGCAGATTTCCATTGTGAATAATTGGGACTTTTTTCCACTGGGCAACTCTTGGAGCCAGTGTAGAACATGTGCTCAGAGTTATTCTAGCCACAAGAGAAGGAAACCAGTATGTTTATGGACCACCTCCTTATCAGTTCCTGGTTGAAGGAGGAATTAACTGTCTAGTCCTTCCACCTCCCCAGATAGGGCTGTGAGAGCTCAGAGAATGCCCTCAGGCAAAGAGAAGCAGAAGCTGACAGCTGGCAGTTGGCCAGCATATAACCACTATGGTAAGACTGGAGAGGTTATGCTCAGGCTGTGGGCTGAGGCTGCTCTGCTCCACAAATGCTGGCATTTTATTCCTGAAAATAAGAGGAGAATCCCCAGTTAAGTTTAAGAACTGATTAAAACAAAATTAAGGTAGACGGCACTTAAATCAGAGAGTATAGATGAAAGTTTTTGTAAATACTCATCTCTGGAAGCACAATGATAAAAATGTTACAGTAAATAAAGAGCATACATACTTTATATATTTCAACTTTTTTAAAAAAAATTATTATTTTTTAAAAGATTTTGGCTGTACCGCATGGCATGTGGGATCTTAGTTCCCCAACCAGGGATGGAACCTACGTCCCTTGTGCTGGAAGCTCAGAATTTTAACCACTGAACTGCCAGAGAAGTCCGTATGTATTTTTTATTGGTTTGAATAGTAATTCTGTGCTCAGCAATATTAATGTCCATCTATAGGAGCTATTGAATGGAAATCTTTGGATCTCTTATGTGGTCTCAATGAACTGTTCATGTCAGTTTATTATTACTTTATTATCAATTATGTGCACGGTTATTTTACCCCTGCCTCTGGCTTCCCATCCATATATTAAAAGCATTTTGATTTTATGACCTTGGAGTTTTTGTCTCCTGCTTCAGGTAAAGATTCACTTCATGCCCTGGGGGTCCACTTTCTGTCTCCCAAGCCCCCTTCCTAAAACCACAGGTCATTCCCCTCACCCTCTGCCTCCCTGATCCCATCTCAGTAAGTACTGGTACCCATGTTACAGCTTCATATTTTCCAGACCCCACTAAAGAACTGTTCTATCATGAGCTTTTCCTCTCATTTGGTTGTACATTTCCAATGTATTGCCACAAAAATATCTTCTTCCTTACTCCCATTTTACATTCCTTTCCTATCCCAAATATTGGTTTTTAAATACTTATACAAAATGGAACAATTTTACAAAAACTTTCTATTAAGATCTAAGTGTTATGGAGGAAAAAATGCTTGTTAAAATAGACCAAACAGGGCTTCCCTGGTGGCTCAGTGGTAAAGAATCTGCCTGCCAATGCAGAAGACATGGGTTCTATCCCTGGGTTGGAAAGATCCCCTAGAGAAGATAATGGCAACCCACTCCAGTATTCTTGCCTGAAAAATCCCACGGACAGAGGAGCCTGGTGGGTTGCAGAGTTGGATATTCTTTAGTCTGAGTATCTGACTCTTTGCAGTCAGACTGAGCGACTGAGCGACTAAAACTTCCACTTCCACAGGCAGGAATACTCTGCACAGGGATAACAATTGTGCCTATGATTCCTCCAGTAGGAAAAGAGCCTGTGCTGGGGAAGAGCCTAGAGGGCAAGTGCGGGTGGTGAGAGGTGCAGCTCGAGGGACTGGCAGGAAAGATGAGGCTGAGAAGTGTGGGCAGCTGTCTTTATCCAAAGACAATGAAGAGCCACTAAGAGTTTAAAATAAAGGGTGGTCTGATCTGAGGGCTTCCCAGGTGGTCCTAATGGTAAAGAACCTGCCTGCCAATGCATGAGACATAAAAGACCCAGGTTCAATCCCCGGGTAGAGAAGATCCCCTGGAAAAGGGCATGGCGACCCTCTCCAGTATTCTTGCCTGGAGAATTCCATGAACAGAGGAGTCTGGTAGGCTACAGTCCATGGGATCACAAAGAGTCAGACGCAACTGACATGACTTAGCACTCATGAACTGACTGAAATTTTATTTTAAAATGAGTGTTCTTGTGTTGAGAATGGGTTGGGGGAGTTCGAGAGTAAAAACCGGGAGACTCATTGACGAAATTTGTTGCGAAATCCATGTGAGAGATAATGGTACCTGAGATTAGCTTGGTGGATGAAAATGGAGTGACCCAAGCATGTTGAGGAGATATTTAGGAGATTCAGTTCACTTCAGTTTGGTTGCTCAGTCATGTCCTCTTTGCGACCCCATGAACTGCAGCACGCCAGGCTTCCCTGCCCATCACCAACTCCCGGAGTTTACGCAAACTCTTGTCCATTTAGTTGGTAATGCCATCCAACCATCTCATGCTCTGTCAACCCCTTCTCCTCCCGCCTTCAATCTTTCCCAGCATCAGGATCTTTTCAAATAAGTCAGTTCTTCACATCAGGTGGCCAAAGTATTGGAGTTTCAGCTTCAGCATCAGTCCTTCCAATGAATATTCAGGACAGACTTCCTTTAGGATGGACTGGTTGGATCTCCTTGCTGTCCAAGGGACTCTCAAGAGTCTTCTCCAACACCACAGTTCAAAGCATCAATTCTCTGGCACTCAGCTTTCTTTATAGTCCAACTCTCACATCCATACATGACCACTGGAAAAACCATAGCTTTGACTAGACAGACTTTGTTGGCAAAGTAATGTCTCTGCTTTTTAATATGCTGTCTAGCTTGGTCATAACTTTTCTTCCAAGGAGCAAGTGTCTTTTAATTTCATGGCTGCAGTCACTATCTGCAGTGATTTTCGAGCCCCCCCAAATAAAGTCTGTCACTGTTTCCATTGTTTCCCTATCTATTTGCCACAAAGTGATGGGACCAGATGCCATGTTCTGAGTTTTCTGGATGTTGAGTTTTAAGCCAACTTTTTCACTCTCCTCTTTCACTTTCATCAAGAGGCTCTTTAGTGCTTCTTCACTTTCTGCCATAAGGGTGGTGTCATCTGCATATCTGAGGTTATTGATATTTCTCCTGGCAATCTTGATTCTAGCTTGTGCTTTATCCAGTCAAGTGTTTCTCATGATGTACTCTGCATATAAGTAAAATAAACAGGGTGACAATATACAGCCTTGACATACTTCTTTCCCTCTTTGGAACCAGTCTGTTGTTCCATGTCTAATTCTAACTGTTGCTTCTTGACCTGCATACAGATTTTTCAGGAGGCAGGTCAGGTGGTCTGGTATTCCCATCTCTTTCAGAATTTTCCACAGTTTGTTGTGATCCACACACACACAGTCAAAGGCTTTGGCATAGTCAATAAAGCAGAAGTAGATGTTTTTTCTGGAATTCTCTCGCTTTTTTGATGATCCAATAGATGTTGGCAATTTGATCTCTGGTTCTTCTGCCTTTAGGAGATTAAGCCCACACAAATGAAGACATCCTAAATAACAGAATGTACACAGGTGTACCCTGCTTTGTTGCATTTTGTTTATTGTGTTTTTTTATTTGCTTTATTGTGTTTGCTTTATTGAACATTTGTGGCAACTCTGCATTGTCAGATGACGGACAGTATTTTTTAACAATAGAATATTTTTAATTAATTGATTAATTTTGGGTGGCTCTGGATCTTCATTGCTGTGTGAGGGCTTTCTCTAGTTGTAGTGAGTGGGGGCTACTCTCTAGCTGCGGTGCATGGGCTTATCATTGTGATGGCTTACTCTTGTAGTGGAGCACTGGCTCTAGGGTGTGTGGGCTTCAGTAGTTGCAGCACACAGGCTTAGTTGCCCCATGACATGTGAAACGTTTCTGGACTCAAACCCATGTCCCCTACATTGGCAGGTAGATTCTTGTCCACTATACCACAAGGGAAGTCTCAGAGTATTTTTTAATTAAGGTACATATATTATCTTTTTTAGACTACAGTGTAGTGTAAACCATAACTTTCATATGCGCTGAGACTCCAACAAATTGGTGTGACTCACTTTATTGCCACACGTGGTCTGGAACCCAGCCCATAATATCTCTGAGGCGTGGCCTGTACAGAATGAGTTCAAACTGTTTCATACTTTATGACATAAACTATGTTACGTTTTTTCAAAAATATTCAAATTAAATAAAAACCAAGAGAAAACCCTTCATGCCTCGTTGGCAAGAAGCTTATCACACTCTTGGGTTTACCTGGTTCACTGAAAGGCCCCAGGCCTTGGCCTTACACGGGCCATAAATGAGGCACACTAGTCAGCCATGCCGGTGAGGAATTTGACATCGCCATGGCTACGTGAGGTCCAAACTGCGTCACAAGGTGTTGCCTGGTATGAAGCCTTGTGGACGCATCCTCTCTACTCAGTCGCTTAGCCCCCAGCACTCCTAGGGCCTGGAAGTTTCAGGTAGATATGCTATTCCTTTCTAAAGCAAGGTGCTAGTTGCCCAGTCATGTCTGACCATTTGCAACCCCGTGGACTGCAGCCCTTCAGGCTCCTCTGTCCACGGGATTCTCCAGGCAAGAACACTGGAGTGGGTACCCATTCCCTTCTCCAGGGGATCTTCCAGACCCAGGGATTGAACCCAGGTCTCCTGCATTGCAGGCAGATTTTTTTTTTTAACTGTCTGAGCCCTTTCTAAAGTCCTGCCAGTTAAAACGTGTGTGGCCTGAGTGACCTGAGGCTTCTGTCCTTTGAGGAGATTGCAAAATCTCACCCTTTTGCTAATCCCAGGGAGTTGGCTGCCCATCCACAAACCACAAAGGGCTTGTTCAGCAGTTTCCTTCTGCAATGAGCTTGGTTTCCTTTCAGGAAGCCTCCAGTCATTAAAAATATATGAAAACATAAAAAGGCTGTTTACTCCCCTTGAGGTAGGAAGGATGGAGTAGGAATCTTATTTCTTCCTAAACCCCCACGTTTCTACTGCTACTTCTCCCAAAGTGAAAAACTGGATTTCCTTGTCCTCTCCCAGAGAAGCAATGCAAAACAGATCAGAATTTAATTTTCAGGGCACTGAGAACACAGTGGATCTGCTTGAGTTGAGAGTTCATGTGCTTGTGGTTGAGGAGTTAATAGGTACAAATAAATCGCTATGGCTTTCAGAGGAAGGTGCAATGGATTGCTCTTGAGGTGGATGGGGGAGGGGTCAAGTGACTAAGAGTACCTTGCAAAGGAATACAATTTTTTTAAAGATATTTATTTGGCTGCGCCAGGTCTTAGTTACAGCATGCAAGATCTTTAGTTATGTCATGCAGACACTTATTTGCAGCATGTTGGATCTGGTTCCCTGACCAGGGATGGAACCTGAGCCCCCTGCATCAGGAGCACAGACTCAGGCACTGGACCACCAGAGAAGTTCCACAAAGCAATAGGATTTGAGATTGACCTTGAAGGATGAATAGGAAATGGCTGCAAGCAGCAGGAGAAGCAAAACAGGCCAGCAGAGGTAACAAATTGTAGAAGGGAATTGAGAATTAGTGAGTAATCTGCTCTGGCAAGGACGTAAGAGGGTGAGTGATGGATGCAGAGTATCAGAAAACAATTCTAGAAAAGTAAATAGCAACGATATTGTAGAGAGTTTTATAATAGCATGTTTAAGAGTTCAGACTTTTTTTCTTTAGGCAATGGGAAAATATTATAAATATATTTTCTATATTTATTTTAATTGGAGACAAAATCGGATTTGCATTTCAGAGAATTGGCTGTCGAAGAACTTGTAGGATATATTGGAAGAGAGTAGCATCTGAGTCAAAGAAATGCATTAGAGGCTATTGCAGTTGTTCTAATGAGACATTTATTTAGCATCTTCTGTGTACCAGAAACTCCACAGGTGCTTAGCATATGTAGTGAAACATGTGGTTGAGAGTGTGGTTGCTGAATGCTTCCAGAGCCAGTTTGCCTAGATTCAAATCCTGACTCCGCCCTTACTAGCTTGATGATTTTATGTAAGTTTACTTAACTTACCTGTGCCACAGTTTCTACATCTATAAAATGATGTTAATAAAATAACATACATCAGGATTGTTGTAAGACTAAATATGAGAATACATCAAAGCACTGGACATAGGATACTTATTTTTAACTATTTTATCCAAGAATAAAAATAATTATTCTCACTTTGCAGATGAGGAAACAGAGTCTCATATAGGTTATGTGCTTCACTCAAATCACGGAGGGAGTAAAGAAGAGATGGAGCTGATTAGATGAGCCCGATTCTCTTTGATTCCAAGGTTTGTGATGTACTCCTGTTATTGGCTCTTTTCAAAGGGTTTGTGTGAGACACTAGACTGGGAGTGGGAGGACCTAATGAATTAAAGGATAGAATCTGTAGGAAGAGAGATGGCTTCTGCAGTCACTTAAGTCATGAAAGGGAGAACGTTCAAAAGATCTCCAAGTTCAAAAGATCTTTTGGCAGCATGACATGTTCTCTCTAAATCAAGGCTGGGGTAGTTCTGCCCACAGACTAGCCTGGATGGAGGCCAGAGACCACGTTATCTGTTTCTGGTGCATTTTGTCCGGCTCAGATGTACACAGTTATCAGAGATCACGTGATTACAGGGTATAGCCCATACTCTGAGGAATGAACACTATGTCATCCATCACTCTCAGGCTTTGATTTAATAGAAGCTGTGCTAAATGCATTCTTAAATTTAGAGCTCCAGGACCAGAACAGGGTCCGTTCTCAGATTACTCCAAGAATTGTGCTAGCAAACCTACCTTACCAGTTTGATCCACCTTGACTTCACAAAATGAAATAGTCATGAGTATCAGATCTGGGAAAATAATGGAGTAAATATTTTTTGAAAGGGTGATCTTTCCTTGTCCCTTAAATAAGAGACAATGTAGTTAATGCCACCGTCACAATGTGGCCAGAACCAGCAGACAAGATATTCAGACAGGTAGTTATAAGACATGAACACACCGTTGCTGCTGCTAAGTCACTTCAGTCGTGTCCAACTGGAAGTTGCCATACTTAGCACAAGTCACCGCTCATCAGGGTCTGATTCTAAGCTCTGCACATTCAAAAGCTTAATGGTATCACTTTGTCAGGTTATAGGAAATAAATTGTTGCTGACCAAATTCAAAGAAACCATGACATAAAAACCACTATCTTTGAAAATCACTTTGTGCCATTTTAGTTTTTTACTGATATATCTTCATATTGATTTTTCTCTATTTTAATTTTTTCTTGAGACTTTTTCCCTTCTCTTTCTTCTCTCTTTTTCTTCGTTTCTTTCCTTCTTTTTATTTTCTATACATAATTAGAATTATTTCTTAAGAAAGGTAAAAATGTTGTGATCTAAATTTCAGTCTATTTTCCCATATATTTAAATTTCTAATTTCACAATGTGTAGAGTGGGAGCAAAGTAACAAAGTGGATTCAGACAAGAGGAATAACAGGAGGCTAAAATATATCTTTCCAATAAATGAAGTTCCAGTGTTAAAGAGTCATGGGTTGCTGTGTTATTTCTTTAGCAGCAAAATGTGAAACCCTGAAAGTTAGTACTAAAGGTCATTTAGGGTAGTCTTGAATTTGATTTTAAAATTTTAGAGGTGGGACAGAAGGAAGTAAACTATAGGACGGAATGCGATTCATATAAATAAATGTGATTAGGTTGACCACTTTTCATATTTAATTTGGATATATAAATCTAAAATCAAAAATATAAATCTAATATACATCTAAATATAAATTTAAAAGAATACTGCAACATTGTCTGAATTCTTTCATTTATTCAAAAACATTTACTGAACATCCACTAGGACCTATCTTGGGCCTGGGATTTATAGCAAGTAATAGACAAGAATTCCTGCCCTCATGAAATAAGCATTCTAACCTGAATGCTATTTTTGTGAAAACAAACCAATAAACGTCTTGCTTTGCTATGTCTAGTGAACAATATGCTGGTTTTCTGAAATAACTTATTTTTCAATACTTTAAAAAAATGCTTAAATGTTAAATATTTTAAACAGTGCAAAATATGCATTTCCTTTCTTAAATATATGATCAATCAGATGGGAAGATTTTTAAAACACATGCTTATGTGTGCCTATGGATAGAAGAGAACTGACAAGGAAATAATTTGGAAAAGTAATGAAGAGTTAGAGAAAGCAGACCATGCCTTTGAGAGATAGAAAAATCACTGGCACAGAAATGGTTTATCAGAATATTGTCCTTAATAGTTTTTCAAGTTCATCAATCCAACATTTTCTTTAAGATTTAAGTTCTTAAATTCTCTGCTGGATCTTTGGTTAAATCCAAGAAATGTTAAATTCCAAGAGACTATTTCTTACCACAGATGATATTAAAATTGCCTTCTCATAAAATAATACAATTTCCAGCGTTATAATTATAATGTCCTATTTAAGCAAAAGTTATGCTTCTTTAGTGTGGTCTTCTGCTTTGCTGAAGTTCTACATCTTTTAAACCCACCATGAAAAGCTGTTACACTGTCTCATGACATTTTCTTCATATTTTCAAACCACCCAAGTTTTGGGGGAAAAAAAGGAGCATTGTAAAATTGTTTCTTACTTCATTGGAAGCAAAAGTGTTTCCTCTGCACCAGAATAAAAGTTTGAAAAAAATAAAATAATGAAAAAGATTTGAAATGTGAAATAATGGCTGTGCAGTTTAGAATAGGAGAGCGCTGGCCAGGAAAATTATGTAAAACACTGCTCTGCAAGGTCCCCTGATGCATTCTGGGAGCTCAGATAATGAAAAATATCAAATGAGAGTAATTCACAAATTCACAGTAACTCTATGGTATTTTTCACACCCAGAATCTGCTAAACTACACAGGAGTTTAGGAGTGTATTTAGAAAGGAAAATGCAAGTCAAATATATTCCTCTTACGCCTGTTTATACTTATTGATTCTGGTCAAGATCATTTCCTTCTTAAGAAAGTTAAGAGGCCTGGTTATTTTGTTCACATCACTTAAAAAAAAAATATTAAACCAACCTGATCTTATTCATTATGCTTTAGATATTTTAAAATGATTAAATCCTAAACTTGGTTTATTTTTAAGAAAAAGACAGAAATCTGGGTTTACTTTGTAAAAAGAAAGTGAAAGTGAAAGTTGCTCAGTTGTGTCCAACTCTTCGTGACCCAGTGAACTATACAGTCCATGGAATTCTCCAGGCCAGAATACTGGAGTGGGTAGCCTTTCCCTTCTCCAGGGGATCTTCCCAGCCCAGGGACTGAACCCAGGTCTCCTGCATTGCAGGTGGATTCTTTACCAGCTGAGCCACAAGGGAAGCCCAAGAATATGGGCGTGGGTAGCCTATTTCTTCTCCAGTGGATCTTCCTGACGCAGGAATTGAACCAGGGACTCCTGCATTGCAAGCTGAACCATCAGGGAAAGAAGTAAGTGCTGTTCTTTTTGACAGTTGATCAGCAGCTATTCAATTTAATAGATTAACAAACATTAACGGAAAGGTAGTGCTTATCATGGGCTTCCCTGGAGGCTCAGACAGTAAAGAATCTGCCTGCAATGCAGGAGACCTGGGTTTGATCTCTGGGTCGGGAAGATCCCCTGGAGAAGGAAATGACAACCCACTCCAGTATTCTTGCCTGAAGAATCCCAAGGGGTTGGTGACACAACTGAGCAACTAACACACACATACACACACAATGCTTATCACATGCCTAGTTTAGCATTAAATAATCTAGCCAAAATGCTCCTTAAAAACAATCTGGCCATTCATCGATTCCGTCACCTGTGGGGTTCTATTTGGCTGCATGGAAATGGCATGCGCTGTTAGGAGAGCCAGCAGAGGTCACTCCAAGAGGCAGAGCTGGAGGTGAGAGACCACGACGTACCTAGGCAGAGCTGGGCACTCTTTCATTTTAATAGCTCACTAATTCCGAAAAGTTTCAACACTTATGGCCTTGAAGCTTAATTACTCTCATTTATCTTCCTAATAAATGATGCCAGAGCTTAGAAATGCAAGAGATTTACCCATGGTAAGTCAATAAGTGAATTTGGGGCATGACTATATTGGAACACCACGGCTTTGCTGGTGGCTCAGTGGTAAAGAACCCACCCACCAATGGAGGAGACACGGGTTCAGTCCCTGGGTTGGGAAGATCCACTGGAGAAGGGAACGGCATTCCACTCCAGTGTTCTTGCCTGGGAAATCCCATGGATAGAGAAGCCTGGCAGGCTACAGTCCATGGTGTCACAAAGAGTCAGATACGACTTAGTGACTGAACAGCAACAAATACTGGACCACCAGACCTGTGCATGACTTAGCTTATCCTGAAGCCAAACTAGTCAGGAAGTAAAACACTCAACTCAAAATCACTGTACCTGACAGGTGATTGCCACCCTTCCAACTGATGTGTCAATAGCACTGAGGCTACACCGTTTGCCATAATAAAATTTCAGTCCTTAAATAAATATATACAGAGATGAATAAAATGAATCAATGAAATAATCCCAAGAATGAGAGGTGGGGGCAGGTTTGATTTCAGCTGTTTCTACTGAAATGTAATAGAAACAAATGCAAAAATGGAAAAGAACTGGCAGTTAATAGAGCTCCTAAAATCAGAAATGGATTAAGTAGAACTTTGGACTTAGTAGGTGGTTCAGTGGATAAAGAATCTGCCTGCAATGCAGGAGACACAGGAGATGCGGGTTTGATCTCTGGGTCAGGAAGATCCCCTGGAGGAGGAAATGGCAACCCACTCCAGTAGTCTTGCCTGGGAAATTCCATGGACAGGGGAACCTGGCAGGCTACAGTCCACAGGGTTGCAAAGAGTAGGAAAGACTGAAGCAACTGAGCATAGAATGAGCTTCAGATATTATACAGATCAATGACCAGTTCAAGTGGATGGTAAAAGTGTCCAAGGAACACGAATGATCTCTGCTTGGAAATGTAAACCGAGTGCTGTTGAATACGAAAATATTCCCTTTGTTAACTAATGTGAGGCTCTATTCTTTCTTTAAAAACTATCAGTTCAGTAAAATGGGAAATGTCAAAATGTTCATTAAATCAGGCCCACATTGCAGACATCTTCTGTCCAGGACTTGAGTTTTTCTCTTCATCATGTTTCTGTTTGCAGTCACTAGAGGAAACACACACGTTTCCATATGGTGAGCATTAGTCTGAAGTGGTCTTTTAGCTTTTGTTAAGTCCTCTCATTAAATTCCTTGATTGGATTTCTATTCAGCATTCCAAATCTAAAGTTTGCTCAGGTGTTGAGAGTGAAAAATTTCAAAAGCAAGTAAACAGCCTCATGAGCTGTCACTGGTTCTGTCATAAGAATCAGCCAGAAACCTCAAATGAACAACACAAGTGAAAAAATAAGAAAGACTATGGCAAAAAGGCCCTCCAGACGCTGGTGCTTGCTAGTATTTTACTGAGCTCTGAAAACTCAAATTCTAGCAGAGTATGGACCATTTTGGTGACCTAAATCACCCCCCCCAAAAAAAAAAAAATCTAAACTAGTGCTAATTGCATTTACAAAACATTTTCTCAGTTATGTACTTTTCTAAGAGCTTTGTGTATATTGTCTTGTTTTATCTCATTTTTAAGATTTTTTTGTGTGTGATGTGGACCATTTTTAAAGGCTTTATTGAATTTGTTACAATATTCCTTATGTTTTTGTGGCCCTGAGGCGTATAGGCTCTTAGCTCCCCAACCAGGGGTCAAATCCTCACCCACTGCACCGGAAAGTGAAGTCTTTGTATTTTTGGAAGGTGA
Source organism: Cervus canadensis (assembly GCF_019320065.1). Classification (NCBI taxonomy): domain Eukaryota; kingdom Metazoa; phylum Chordata; class Mammalia; order Artiodactyla; family Cervidae; genus Cervus; species Cervus canadensis. Next base: position 28,353,686 of record NC_057397.1, on the reverse strand, counting down.
AGCCTTAACCTCTGGACTGCCAGGGAAGTCCCCAGACTCAGTTTATCTTTACTACAGTCTTATTAGATAGAAAGTTTTATTATCCCCACTTTACAGATATAAAGGGGTTTCTCAGGTGGCCCAACTGGTAAAGAATCCGCTTGCAGTGTGGGAGACCTGGGTTCAGTCCCTGGATTGGAAAGATCCCCTGGAGAAGGAAATGGCTACCCACTCCAGTATTCTGGCCTGGAGAGTTCCACAGACTGTATAGTCCACGGAGTTGCAAAGAGTCAGACACAACTGAGCAACTGTCACTTCATGGATATAAAGACTGAGGCAAAGGGTGCAAAGGCATTTGTCCAAGGCAACACAATGGATAAATGGCAGAGATGGGATTAATAAACAATAATAGGCGATATCCACTACACATGAATTCTCACCATGGAGTGACCCACTGAGAGGGAAGGTTTTCTGTGCAGTTGTTGGTGTTGGACAAGCAAGGCAACACTCTTTTCTGAAATCTGAGGCTGGGGATTTGAGAGCTTTGTGCAAATTCCGCCAATTCAATAACATAGTGTTTACTATGCACCTACTGTTAGTAAGTGCACCTATTGTGCAAATTATAGAGGACATGAATGAATCATTGGATGGGTTGGATGAATCCATGGATGGATTAATCATTGGGTGGATTCTACTATTAGAACTCACAATCTAAGTTTTTGAGTAAATTATTTGGGAGGGTAGAGTAAATAAAAAATAAACAAAAGGATAAGAAAAACAATAACTGCCTCTTACTGAGCACCCATTCTGAGAAAGGCATTATGTTAGGGATTTATTTCATGTACTCTTCATGGCAATACTATGACATAAATAAAACTGTGCTTACTTTGCAGATAAGGAAATAAGCTCAGGTAGGCTGAAGAAGGTCTTCCGAGGTGACGCTTGTGGTAAAGAACCTGCCAGTACTGGAGATATAAGAGACACAGGTTCGATCCCTGGGTCGGGAAGATCCCCTGGAGGAGGGCATGGCAACCCACTCCAGTATTCTTGCCCGGAGAATCCCATGGACAGGGGAGCCTGACAGGCTACAGTCCATAGGGTTGCAAAGAGTCAGACACAACTAAAGTGAGTCAGCACACACACACACAGGCTAGAAGGACAATAGCCAACCTCATTCAGGTAGTAAATGACTGAACCAGGATTTGAGCACCACAGAGACTACAAATGGATCGTGAAAGCTTGTGTGGCAGTTGTAGCAGGCGAGTGAAGTATCCCTTTTACCCATGACCAAACGGCCCTTCTTTGTCTGGGAATCCTATACTCTTTGAATGGAGTGGGTAACTCTCAGAAGAACATCATTGGAAGGAAGGGGACATCTGCTTAGACATCATATCAGCCTAGTAATGAGCATGGCAGATTTGTTACTTGTATATCCTGGCAGTTTACCGTAGAGAATGAAATATACCAGAAGCAGATTCACTGTATCTCGATTCTATTTGCTTAGTGGTCAGCTAATGATTGGACAAAACTTTCTCTAAATGTTTTGAACAACAACAACAACAAAAATGTCCCAGTTTTTGCAGAAGGTCACTGTGTGTGTTGGGTTATACGTCTGAAACTTCTTCAGGTAGTTTATAACACTGACTTAGCCTTTATTTTTTTCCTTGCACATAGCCTCAAAGTCAGCGAGAGGTGAGTGCTTAGGATCCTTTTGAGTCTTCCTTGAGCCTGCACATAACCCTGGGCATGGGTGTGGTCTTCTCAATTCTCAGAAATACCTGAAATATTTCAGGTATTTTCAAATATCAGAGCCTTTCAAAGTTGTCACTCCTGAAAGCATCTCATTCCTTAGCCTTTCCTTCCAAGCTTTTTGATTAGTCCATTGTTTTCTCCACCAGTTATACATTGCTTCTCACAATAGCAACTAAAAGATTTCCCTGTAAATGTTTTAACGAATGTACCAACCTCAGCCCCCGATTCCTACCCACTATCTGTTGCAGCTTTAGCACTGGACATGTTCTTAGGCATGTGTGTGTTAGTTGCTGAGTCATATTTGACTCTTTGTGACCCCATGGACTGTAGCCCTTTAGGCTCCTTTGTCCACAGGATTTTCCAGGCAAGAATACTGGAGTGGGTTGCCATTCCCTTCTCTAGGGGATCTTCCCGACCCAGGGATTGAACCTGGGTTTCCTGCATTGCGGGCAGATTCTTTACCATCTGAGCTCCCAGAGATAAAGACAAATCTTTTGAGCAAGACTATTCAAAACAAAAAATAGCAATTCTTTGCAAATAAGGTCCATTATTCTCCCTCCAGCACATGTGGGCTATTATTTTCAAGTCTACCACTAAGGGACCTGTGGTGAGACTAGAGTAAATTAAAATGCCACAAAGCTTATTGTTCTTTCCAAAAATCAGCCGTTTGCTTGAATAGGCACTCCTCACATTGCTTCAAGCTTTCAGCTAGTTTCTGAGGTTCAAAGATTTTGTTTCTGCCGATTTTTCAGTTTTGTCATTGTTGTTGCTCTTATGAAGGGGTGGACTTTGAGAGTTCCTTATTTCACCATTTACACTATCACCCCAAAACATTCTCTTTTGTAAATATATTAGTATTTGTAATTTTTATTCTTTTTTTCTGGAGATCCCCCAAATTGTGTAAGCATGAAGCCCTATAAAAACCTGAATCTACTCTTATTCATGACAGTGACTGATTGTGAATGGAGCTGTCAACTTAAAAAATACCCACAAGTTGAGAGTTATGATTATTCAGTGGAAATTTTTAGAAGCTAATCCCAGAAGGCAGCATCTCAAGTAACCCTGAGAGAACTGCTCTGAAGAGATGAGGGGAGGAGCCAGGTTATATAGAAATTTGGGATTTCCCAGGCAAGAATACTGGAGTGGGTTGCCATTTCCTCCTCCAGGAATCAAACCCAATTCTCTTGTGTCTCCTGCATTAGCAGGCAGATTCTTTACCTCTGCACCATGAATGTCTGGGATACATGAGGTCACAGTATGAGATCACATTTCAGAGGCTCATTCATCACCTCTCCGGATAAACTTTTAAGTACTGGGCATCCTGATTCTGGAGTCAAAACAGACCATGACTGGGAAAGAAGAGGTGTGTGTGTGTGAGACAGAATTAGTGGAAGCAATAAGAGATAATTACTCAGAGCCAAAAGGAAACACAAAATTCTACAGCCTAATTTTTGGAACTGGTGAGGCTTTATAATAGCTATTCACTTCTAATCATGCTCAAATAATAAATGAATAGAACAGTCAATGCTATTAGAATAATTTACCATTCATCAAGAATAATAAATGAGGGGAAGAGGTTGTTATTCAGATTTCTCTAAAAATAGCAAAGAGGGAGGAAAAAGGAGAACTACTATTGTCTTTCTGTCTGGCAATGACTTGTGCAGTGGCGGTAGGATTTCTGGGACCCTGGGGTTGGCAGAGGGGGAGATGGAGCCAAACGTGCTTGCAGCCAGCGCCTCTGTCTTGGCTGGACCCCAAAGTCGGCTGCAACAATGATGAATCCTCCTGGTTATTCCAGCTCCAGAAAAGCAAAAGACCTTCCTGCTTTTACTAATGTTTTGTCCCCAGTGGGTTGCCTCTTCCTCTCATTAATCTTTAGTTTATGAACTCTGTTGGCAAGAGGCACACAAATCATGAGCAAAGCACACACAGAGGTAGATGGCGTTGACAGCTTCTGGACACAGAGGGCAGTTCACTCACTGGCAGTAGCTCTGAGTCAGCATCAGCCCCTGGCATTTCTGGTTTAGCCACACAAAGCCAACGTGATGCAGGTGTGGTCCGTGTCTTCTTCACCTGTAACTCCTAACCAAACCCTCTCAGTGAAAATATGAAGTGGGGATGAGCCCTGGGGACAAAGTTAGGCATGGGAAGAAAGGGCAAGAATTCTAGACCAACCTGCCATCAGTTCAACCTTCAGGTCTTAAACTGCCATTAGCACCATCCGTTGGCTGTTAGTGGCAGCCTGCCTGTGTTGCTGAGCACCAAGATGAAGCCCCAGTAGGGAGTTATTCTCAATTCATCCCTTGCTCTTATTAGTGAAGATCCTGAGAATCACACAGTCCAGGGGAGGTTGTGTCAAGACAAACCAGAACCTGCATCCAACCCCATTTTGTACCTTGGCTCTGTCGGGGGAGTTAAAACTTCAGGCCAGCTTCCATCAATGTTGATGGTGGGTTTCCTATCAGGGGCTCAGTTGTGGTTTTCTACAACCCAGTATCATGGACTGGGCCACACCAGCCAATCATTTTTTTAAATAATTCAACTTCCCAGAGGGCTACTATAGTTCTAAATCAAGATCTAAAAAAAATTTTTACACCCATAGTCTCCTCCACACAATGTAATTCACTAGATCTAATTTATAGGAAAGGGCTATCACCCAGCTTTCTTTGGCAACATCCAAGACCCAGAGGGCAGGGGCTTTGTTGGCAGAGGAGTTAATAGCTTAAGCCATCTCTAAAGAGCTTTCCTCGTGGATCCATTGGTAAAAAATCTGCCTGCAGTGAAGGAGACCCAGGTTTGATCCCTGGGTCAGAAAGATCCCCTGAAGGAGGAAATGACAACCCACTCCAGTAATCTTGCCTGGAGAATTCTATGGACTGAGGAGCCTGGTGGGCTACAATCCATGGGGCGCAAGAGTAGGATATGACTAAGCGACTAAACCACCACCAAATGTCTCATTACTGAAGTGAAATTTCTATGTGGCCTGAAATATCTGTGGTTGAATATTTTAAAAAGTAGTTAACGAGTCCATCTTTCACAAAGGGGCAGGATTCTCAGACAAAATACAGAATGCCGAGTTAAATTTAGAATTTGGAAAAACAATAAATAACTGTTAGGATAAGTGTGTGTCCCCAATATTGCACAAGACCTGCTTATAATAAAAATGTATTCATTGTCTATCTGAAATTCAAATTTAACTTAGTGTCCTATATTTTCATTTGCTAAACCTGGCAACCCTAGAAAGGGGATTATATCGTACAAGTATTTGTTCAGTGGTGGGAGAAATGCTGCTTTTTATGTGTGATTAGGAGTTCTTCATGAATATGTGTACCTTGTGGAATTACTCATGAGCTTGTTGAAAAGGTAACACTCTAAAGTCTCTTAAACTGTTATTAACATGTGACTTACATTGTGAATAAAGCGCCAATAAATATGTATTATGCTGAAATAGACAGGATACACAAATGGCTCCAAACACAATATCATTTGATTCCTAATGCCATAATCAAATGGTTTCCTGCAAATGAAATAACTCTGGTTGTTATCAGTGCAATGATGCTGTGAAACAGCCCTACTGTCAGGTAACCTTATCTTTTATGCACTTTTCAAAATGCCTAAAATGTCACACTAAAGAACTTCTGGAATTAAATAATGCCTTGCTATTTCTGAGGTGAGATGCCTGCTGAGTTTAAATCATCAAAAAAAAAAAAAAAAAAGAAATGCTGGTAATTTTTCTACAAAATTAGGTAGTTATCTTATTCTGTGAGAGAACTATATTAACATATTTTAGGTTAAGCTAAACGTTTTGGTAAATGTTTAGCAACAACAATCAATATTTCCAAATAAACTGATCATTCCAAGGATAAGACAAAAGGTTGAGGTGCAGAGGTTGAGTTTTCCTGTATCAATATCCAGCAGGGTCTTAAAATAAACTGAGAGTTACCAGGGCTCACTGAAGAGTTTTCTACTAAATTTTTTCTTTTATTTGGCAATAATGATGTTTTCCTGTCAGGTTTTAATTCCTTGAGTCTCTCATCCACTTCATTACTCACTGGGGCCATTTGATATCTTTTGTTAGGTTCACACTATGCCAGTCTCATTTGGCACCATCATCTCAACCAAAGGCAGGAGAAAATTAGGGAAATCTGGCCAATATTTGGTGATTCTGCATCTCATCACCATCACATAGCCTGTCTGTTCCTGGTCTTGTGTCTCAATAATAGTAATCATGACTGGTTTGGCTCCCAGGTAAGAAACTCAAAGTATATTATACACTTACACCTCAGCAATAGGTGGTTCCATGAGTTTCCAACATCCAAAGTCATCTTTTCTACCCAATCACCTCTTTCCTTATTCAAATAAAGTTCTTACAATTTAGAATAAGACAATAATACCATAAGGTGGTGAGGAGAAGCCCCACATAGTAATAGGGAGTAGAGATTTTACAGCTCTAGCCTTTCCTCATTACAATACTCATGTTTTAGCTAGTTGCTATCTTGATACATAAAAGAGAGAGAACATCAGCTAAAAAGAATAATATAAAGATAAATCAAGTGAGCACAGTTGGATATAGAGAAAGAAGAAAGGACACGACGGTGTGGAGCTCTGAGCACCTTTAAGTTGGGATGCATGTTACAAGCTTGGAAAGGCTTGAGATCTTGGGATTCCACTGAATGTGCAGGAAGAAAACACCAAAGACAGTTTTTCTCTTTTACACATTTTGCCTTCAACTAGTTGATTTCGCTTTTGGTTATGAGTTACATTTTCCTACTTCTTTTCAAGTGTGGTACCTATTAAAAATGAGATGATAGATATTCTAAATGTTACAATAGCCTATGTTTGGGTTTTCTTGTTTTCATTGTTTGGATATTGTGTCTGGATTCTGTTGTCTTTCTTTAGAGTGTTGATTTGTCTTACAGAGCATGGATTTAGTTATAGATTCAGTTCAGTCGCTCAGTTGTGTCCAACTCTTTGCGACCCCATGAACCACAGCACTCTAGGCCTCCCTGTCCCTTACCAACTCCCAGAGTCCACCCAAACCCATGTCCATCGAGTTGGTGATGCCATCCAACCATTTCATCCTCTGTTGTCCCCTTCTCCTCCTGCCCTCAATCTTTTCCAGCATCAGGGTCTTTTCAAATGAGTCAGCTCTTCACATGAGGTGGCCAAAGTATTGGAGTTTCAGCTTCAACATCAGTCCTTCCAGTGAACACCCGGGACTGATCTCCTTCAGGATGGACTGGTTGGATCTCCTTGCAGTCCAAGGGACTCTCAAGATCTTCTCCAACACCACAGTTCAAAAGCATCAATTCTTTGGCACTCAGCTTCTTTATAGTCCAACTCTCACATCCATACATGACCACTGGAAAAACCATAGCCTTGACTAGATGGACCTTTGTTGGCAAAGTAATGTCTCTGCTTTTTAATATGCTGTCTAGGTTGGTCATAACTTTTCTTCCAAGGAGTAAGCGTCTTTTAATTTCATCGCTGCAGTTAGCATCTGCAGTGATTTTGGAGCCCAGAAAAATAAAGTCAGCCACTGTTTCCACTCTTTCCCCATTAGCTAGAGAGTTTTATGTTTTTTTTTTTTTTTTTTTAAGGCAGGACTTGAATAGCCTTTCCTCATGGTCAAGTTTGGTACTAAACTCCTAGGTCATGACCTTGACAGAGGCTTTACTGAGTGCATTTGGTGTTCAAGGAAATCTCCACACTCTTGCCATCAGGACTATCATGTTCAAGCTTGAGTAGCTTTATGGCTTGCAGCACTCAAATAATTATTCTTTCCCTGGTATTTGCTGTTTCTCCAGCTTCATGGAGTCTCACCCCTATACAGGTCACATTTAGTATTAGATGGAAGATTTAAGAGTGTCCATGTTTAGGTTTTTGGAACTCTTCATCTTATATTCTTCCATGTAAATTATGGTCATTTTTGCCTTCCCGGTCTTTGATCTGCCTCCTTAGCTTAGAAGCCTTCATTCATCCATTCAACAAATGTTGATTGTGCACCTACTATATGCCAGGTATACTGTTCAGAATGCATGGAAACATTAGTGCAAAAACCACGCAAACCCCCTAATTTTAGAGAGAGATTACATTTGCATATGTGGGAGACAAGCCAATAGAATAAGAAGAGAATAAACAAACAATAAAAACATCAATCATATGTTAGAAGATGATAAGCAGCTCTGTAGAAAACAAAATTGAGCATGTTACAAGACATCAGGATAGAGGTTACATTTTTTTTAAATAGGTGATAAGCATGTGTGCATGCTATGTCGATTCAGTTATGTCGGATTCTTTGCCACCCTAGGGACAGGTGCCCGCTAGGTTATTCTGTCCAGTTTTCAGTTAAGAATACTGGAGTTGGTTGCCATGCCCTCCTCCAGGGGATCTTCCTAACCTAGGGATCGAACCCTCATCTCTCACATCTGCTGCATTGGCAGGCAGGTTCTTTACCACTAGTGCCACCTGGGAAGCCTTAGGTGGTAAGGGTGGGACCTTATTCAAAATGAGGTAAAGGATATAGCATGAGAATATCTAAGAGGAAAGCTGAGGGAACAGAGGAGTGTTCTTGGCATTCTGAAGAATCAGCAGAGTCAGTGTGTGTAGGTCTAAGTGAGTTCTGTGAGGCCCTTGTTATCCAAATCACCAGGACTTTGGCTTCTACTCTGAGCAAAGTAGAGAGCCATTGCAGGATTTGTATCAGAATGATATAATTTGGCTTGCATTTTAAAAGAAATACTCTTGCTGCTGTGTTGTGAATGGACAATAGAGACACAAACTGGGAAACAGAGAAGCCTAGTTAAAAGGTCCTTGCAGTGATCGTGATCAATGGGCAAGTGTGGTGCAATGGAGACAGCAAAAAGTGATTAGATTCAGGTAAATATTTTCAAGGTAAAGGGCACAGAATCATATAAAATAATGATTATGAGCATGAAAGAGAGATAAAGAGGAATCTTAATTAACTAGAAAGTTTGGGACTGAGACACAGGAAGGGTAGAGCTGCTCTTCAGTGAGATAGAGAAGGCTATGGACAAGGCAGATTAGTGGGAAGAATATCACGAGCTGAGTTTTAGTTTGAAATATGCGATTCCCAGTAGATATTCAAATGCAGATCCCAAGTGGGCAGGGGAACATAGGAACCTCAGAAGAAATATCTGAGTTAGAGATATAAATTTTGGAGTTTTTTGCATAGAAATTACATTTTAAAACGTAAGATTCAATGCCATCACCTGGGGGGGACTATAGAGTAATAAGAAAAGATAAAAATATGGGGAAACCACAACATTAAGAGATCATAGAGAAGAAGCAGCAGCAGCAAAGTAGATTGAGAAGTATCTAGTAGGTTGTTAAAACCAAGAGAGTATGATGTCCTAGAAGCAAAGTGCTGAAAGTGTATCACAAAGAAAGAAGTGCTCAACTCTGGTAACTGCTGCTGATTAGTCAAGTATATAAGGACTGAGAACCAGTTATTGGGTTTAGAAATGTAAAGGTTATTGTGTGCTCAGATGCTCAGTAGTATCCGACTGTTTTGTGATCCCATGGACTGTAGCCCACCAGGCTCCTCTGTTCCTGGGACTCTCCCTACAAGAATACTTGAGTGGGATGCCATTTCCTCCTCCAAGGGATCTTCCTGACCCAGGGATTGAACCCACATCTCTTAAGTCTTCTGCATTGTCATGCAGATTCTTTACCACTAGCACAACCTGGGAAGCCCATAAAGGTTATTGGAGACTTGATAAGAAGAGTTTTGACGGGGTCAGTAGGGACCAAAGCCTGATCAGAGTTGATTCAAGAGGGAATGAGAGAAGAGGAATAAGACACTAGTCTGGTAAGAACAGGAAGCACTAATTCAGTAAATTTCATCAAGAAGTTCATCAGTTAGGGAAGAAGAATGAAGGAATGGTAGCTAAAGAGGAAAGAGGAATCAAGAAAAGATTTTAAGATAAAAGAAATAACAGTACATGCTTTGTTGATGAGGAAGCTCCCTATTTGCAGGGCAGGAATAGATGTAGAGAATGTACTTATGGACATGAGCAGGGGGGAAGGGGAAGGAGAGGGTGGGATAAATGGGGAGATTAGGATTGACTTATGTATGTTACCGTGTGTAAAGTAGGTCGCTAGCAGGGACGTGAGGTATAGCACAGGGAGCTCAGCTCAGTGCTCTGACTCAGAGCGATGAGTTGGGAGGTGGGGTGGGAGAGGGGGTCCAAGAGGTGAGGGATATATGTATTGGAAAAGACCCTGATGCTGGGAAAGCTGGAAATCAAAAGGAGAAGAGCGTGGCAGAGGATGAGTTGGTTAGATAGCATCACCGACTCAAGGCACATGAATCTGAGCAAACTCCTGGAGATAGTGTGGGACAGGGGAGCCTGGAATACTACAGTCCATGGGGTCGCAGGGAGTCAGACATGACTTAGTAGCTGAACAACCACATCCAGCTGGGTTAATGCTGGTATTAGAAATCTGATTGGGGAGAAAGACATGACACCTTTATCTAGGTAGCAGGGAAAATGAGCAAATTTGTCAGCCAGGCAGCTGCCCCATGGCACTAGGATCTCAGGGACATTAGCACGTTGTTGCGGTGATGAAACATCCCTGGAAATGGAAAAAAAAACACAGAAAAATAAAATTTACCCAAACTCTTCACAAGGGATTCTGTGGTTGTTAAAAAATATTCTTCTCTGAAGAGATCTGAACTTTATTTTGTCAGTGGATCTTCACAATGGCTTTTTCTACTCATTTTGATTTTGCTTTTTAATATTATCTCTATCGGGGCTACTTAGGGATATATGGAGTTGTGAAGCATGGCTATTTTAGGCAAAGCTCATTGTTTACAAGGATCCAAAATTCATTTTAGATGACTCTAAAAATGAGGGATTTATTATAAAACAAACAAGCAAAAGAACATCCTTCCCCCACAAAAAAGAAAATCTCAAGAACACTGACACTCCTCATGGGTAGGGGCATGGGAAGAAACTCGAGGTTCTATCTTGTCCAGCTCAGAAGCCATGTGGCTACAACCCTCTTTAATTCTTTCTACTCTTCTTTTCAGTCAATTTCATGTTTGCAAATGAACCAACCTGACCTCCAGCCCTGGCCTGTTTGTCCTCAGAGATCCCACAGAGATGTCACCAGTGACCAAGGTCTTTGTGTCTGTGTATCAACCTTTTCAAGAGGGATCCTGTCTCTCAGAGTTACTCAGAGTAACTGGCTTGTCAGTTGATAGGTTTCAGTAGATAAATGTCTACCAAAGGTGAATTATCAGCTATAAACAGAGAAAGCTCTGGTTTCACAACGATAGGGGCAATCAATGATGATTATTTCCAGAACAAAGGACTACAGATGGACAAACATGTCTATCACAAGAAAAATCAAAGGATCCCTTTTTAATATGCTTTCTATCAATGCCAATTTCATGTTTTTGATTAAGTAAGCAGGAAGAAATGTCTAAGCCATAACAATTCCACCTCTGGCCACTTCCCTTTCCCCTGGCCACTTCATAATGAATTTTGTAAATTAGATTTTTTTTTTCAGTTAACTTTGTATATAGACTCTCTGCTAAAGCTGTAGCCTATAAAGGCAGCAAAGTTAAAATGAAACTGAGTTTTACCAAAAAGCTTCAAGAGTAACAAGGAACCCATGCAAGAGGCGGGCGGAGGGTGGGGGGGAAGTGCCCGAGTGAATATTTTAATTAACTCACATGCAATTTTAATTAAAAACATAATGTGTCAGGGAAATGAATAATGCCTTAGGGCAATAAAATAGCTGAGTTTCTTGCTTAATCTTCTGCTTCATCTCTCTCATGGCAAGTGTATATTATTGTTAAGAAAAGATTTTCTTCTTCTCTTTCATAGTCAAAGAGAACCCCTGCTGACAAAATGAGTTGAACAAAATAACAAAATTATACAGAAATATGCTGTGTGAGGGCTCTCCTTTTCTTTCTTAACTCAGAGTCCCTGGTTTCCTTTGGCTTGGTCACTTCCTCTCTTAGAACACACCCTTTCCAGAAAGCAGATAGCTGGATTTAATCAAGGCCTCTAACCTCCTTCTTGACAAAATTTGTTATCCTTTTGTGATTAGAATTATAATGAAAGGGCAACAATCTCTTCCTTCCCCCGAGAGTTTAAGTATCCAAGAATGTCTTGTTCCTTGTGTGGTTCAAAAATAAATAACCCTGACTTGGAGTTATATAATTTGGGTTTTACGTCATCTCTTTTTGCAAATTCACTGTGAAGCTTCCTAAACTTTAATTACCTACCAGCTATAGAGAGTAATTCCTACCTCCAAGGGCTGCAGAAAAGGGTACAATGTACCAGGGACATGGCGGTGGTCACCTCTCATTAAGGATTTTATGCTGGTGTAATAGAAATATTTTGTTGCTTTGTTTCTGTATAACTCACCATTGCCCCCTGAGAGAGACTGGTCTCATTAACTGCGTCATTAATAAAGGGAGGAGGGGAACCCGGCAGAAGGTGCTGGATACTGTGTGATAAAAGAACAGAGAAGAAAACTTCTCTGGGTTGCAGTTAGGGAAATGAAAGTTTGGAAAACAAACATATCCCATGAGTGTTTTTAAATGATACAGTGTTGATATTTGTATAGACTTCCCTTCTATTTCCCGGGTTAAACCTATAAAAATTCCACATTGCTCACTATGGATCTGTGGGCTTGTGAATTCCTTATGGAAACTGCATGGAGCTATTATACAAAGTCCTATCCCAAGAAGTCTGGTAGAGGGGACAGCTGACTTCTAGAATTGTGATAACAGCCTGACCCTTCTAATGGAAAGTGCTCACCATCATGATATTCTGTCCTCTAATCCCAGCGCCAGCACCTGTTGGCTTCCAGGGCCAAAGAAAAAGGGTTGTCCCTTACAGTCTTACCTTTTAGAGTTACTCTTGGTTCCTGGAAGTCCCAGGGTCCCTCTTCTACCATCTCTAGCAGCCAAATTATGGGGAAAAAACAGTACTCAGCATTAATGATAGCCACTGTGATACTCAACTTGTCTCCAAAACTTGTCCAAAGCCTTGTGGTTAAGCCAGGAAGACAAACCTATGTTGTGTCTGTATAGCGCTTCTTCGTCTGAAGAGTTCTGAAGCCGGAGTAGAGTGAGCCTACCTAAACTGTCTACAACCACAAAGATGATGCTGCAGGAAAAAACGGACAAGATCAAAAGCTGGGCAGAATGTTAAGGTCTGAGAAATTAGAATTCATGTCCACACATCGTTAAGTCCAAGAGATCCAGCCGCCAGTAGTAAGTCAGGTCACTGAGTTAGCAATATGGGCTCTCAAAGGGTTCACTTCCTAGGAGTCACAGCCTATATTCCTTGAGGAACCAACCATGGTGTAGCCTATGGGTGGCTTGGACTTGAATAAAGGGTTAGCATCACATAGTCAGCTATGCCCTCTAATTTTTTAATTTGTAGCCACTTGGCCAGGTCCTTACTTTGCACTGAGGAGGAGCACAGACTTCCTGGCTCTCCCTAGGCTCAAGGAGAGCTCCTAGAGTCTGGAAGGATGTTCTCTGTTCCTTACTCTTCCTCTGACCTCTTATGAATCAGTGACATCATCACTCCAGTAAAGCCAGGGGACTTGAGAAATGCCCCTCCTTATTTCTTTCCACATATTATCCATAAAGCACTTGTTCAAATTAGTTCTCCAATCTAGATTAATTACCCTAAACTCAACCTATATGTACTAAATCCTATCATTTTCTCCAAATTTCCCGAAGGAGACATACTCTATCTTTAGAACTGCCAATGAGCATGCACACAGTTTATTAACTATGTTGTGATGGTTTCAAGTTTGCTGCTGCTGCTCAGTCGCTTCAGTTGTGTCCGATTCTTTGCGACCCTACGGACTGTAGCCCGCCAGGCTCCTCTGTCCCTGGAACGCTCCAGGCAAGAATACTGGAATGGGTTGCAGGGAATCTTCCTAACCCAGGGATCAAACCCAGGTCACCTGCATTGCAGGCAGATTCCTTACCACTGAGCTACCTGGGAAGCCCAGTTTCAGCTGTACAGCAGAGTAACTCGGATATATCTATACATGGATCTATTCTTTTTCACGTTCTTTTCCCATTTAGGTTGTTACATAATATTGAGCAGAGTTCCCTGTGATCTACAGGAGGACCTTATTGGTTATCCTTTTTAAATATAGAAATAGAAGAGTTACATGTTGATCCTGAAGTCCCTAACTAACCCTTCCCCTCTGGTAACTGTAAGTTTGTTCTTGGAGTTGGTGAGCCTTTTGGTTATCTTGGAAGGATCTGATTCTGGTCACACTGCAAATAACTCTTAGTTTCTGATCTCTACTCTGTATGTAGCTAAATCCCTAAAATGTCTTGAGCTCAGCTTTTGGTAGGACAAAAGTAAAGTGTATCAGGCTCAGCTGAGACAAAATAAGTCGACATATGATGAAGAGAAGTGGTAGGAACTGAGGCTGGGGACGATGGGACTTGGTATTCATCACAGTGTTGAGTATGACTGGCCTGAAATCAGGGACTTCTCCAGGGACTGCCAGTTCAAGGGACACTAAGAGCTGCTTTAGCAGCCTCTCAAGACTCTCTGGGACAACCAAGGCTCAGGATGGTGCTTCAGAACAGCCACAGCTCCATCCAATGTCTTACTGCAGACAAAGCATTATCATTTACTAAGGTTCCTATTTTTCTCCCATTACCAGAGAGGATGTTGGTGAATGGATACATATTTGTCTGTCCCTTGAAACCATAAAAAAGTGAACTGCCCTAACTGCCTGGACCACACTTATGGAGACAGGGATGCTTAAAGAGAAAAGTCTAAGATATAGAAGTTGAGAATATTCAGGCTGCTTTGGGTGTGGATTCTCATCACTGCCATGGCAATGGGAATAAAATTATTTTCCAACACACAGGGGACTTTCCACTTCCACTAGATATAAAGTAATTTTTATTAGATTATTATTATTTTAATGGGTACTAATCAGCTGGTAAACATACGGGCAAAGCTTACATCAACACCTGTTCTCTGCTGGTATGGCGATCTCTTTGCAGCATTCCACATACACGGGTTTAGTTCATTAAATACTAAATACTATATTAATAATTGACTTCTTTGGAAACAATCTGGCCCCAATGCTGTGTGTTCTGTTTTAATTTTCCTTGTAGAGAAGCAAAAAACATAGAAAGCTTCTTGTACAGGGTATTTTAACCAAGTAATCACAATTATTACTGCAAACAACAGTTCTGATGCTTTTTTGCTGGTTTCCAGGGACTTGTGAAAAATTCCGCCTTTATTCCCTTTGCAAGACTATTCATTTCATTTAGCTTTTAAAGGCTATTTCTATCATGTTTCAACTGCAGGATCTCACTTCTTGAAGCCAAAACACAATCTACATTTCTTTCTTTCTTTTTAAGGCAAATAAGAAATCAGAATCTAATCTACTTAGTTTATTAAATTTACTGTCTGCAATTTGGATTCAATATTTTTAAAATAATACCTAACTTTTAATTTGATATTTACTTAATCTATAAGATAAGGATAAAAATAAAGAAACCAAAATAGAGGAATGAAGTCAAGTGAGGCCAGGAAAATAGGGTAAACTCATTGTTAAATTTTTATTGGAATATAGTTGCTTTACAATGTTGTGTCAGCTTCTACCGCATAGCAAAGTGAATCAGCGATTTCTTTTTGGGGTTTCCTTCCCATTTAGGTCACCACAGAGCATTTAGTAGAGTTCCCTCAGCCATACAGTATATGTTCTCACTGGTTATCTACTTTATACATAGTATCAGTTCGATTCAGTTCAGTCGCTCATTTGTGTTGGAGTCTTCATGATCCCTTGGATTCCAGCATGCCAGTTCTCCTGTCCATCACCAACTCCTGGAGCTTGCTCAAACTCATATCCATCGAGTCAGTGATGCCATCCAACTATCTCATCCTCTGTCGTCCCTTTCTCCTGCCTTCAATCTTTCCCAGCATCAGGGTCTTTGCCAATGAGTCAGTTCTTTGCATCAGGTGGCCAAAGTATTGCAGCTTCAGCTTCAGGACTGATTTCCTTTAAGACTGACTTATCTCCTTGCTGTCCAAGGGACTCTCAAGAGTCTTGTCCAACACCACAGTTTGAAAGCATCAGTTCTTCAGTGCTCAGCTTTCCTTATAGTCCTACTCTCACACCCATACATGATTACTGGAAAAACCATAGCTTTGAATGGAGGAACCTTTGATACATAATACATAGTATCAATAGTATGTGTATATCAACCCCAATCTCCCAATTCATCCCACCCACCCTCTTTTTTCTCTTGGTCTACATGTTTGTTCTCTATGTCCGTGTCTCTACTTCTGTTTTGCAAATATCATCTATACCATTTTCTAGATTCCACATACATGCTTTGATATATGATATTTGTTTTTCTGTTTCTGACTTCACTCATTTTTTAACCAGCAAGTCACTGTTAGTATGTTCCACCTGGGCTCCTACTGGGAAGCTTAATATAATATTAAAAATGCTAACACTGATGATCATTTATTTAGTGACTACTACATAATATACACTGTGCCAGGGTTGTTGTTTACATTTTTTTGTTAAAGCCTGTAACGTAGCTATTTTTATCTCCAATTTTTAAGATGAGTCCACTTAGGTTCAGGCTTCCCTTGTGGCTCAGATGGTAAAGAATCCGCCTGCAATGCGGGAGACCTGGGTTTGATCCCTGGGTTGGGAAGATCCTCTAGAGAAGGGAAAGGCTACCCACTCCAGTATTCTGGCCTGGAGAATTCCATGGACTGTACAGTCCATGGGGTTGCAAAGAGTCGGACACGACTGAGCCACTTTGACTTTATTGGATCACCTAATGCTTAGCTGTGTTTAAAAGTAACTTACTTACATGATGTTCTGAGAACCATCCTCGTATAACCTCAGTTCTCTGCGGTGGGGTAGAGGGCAGCCACCACATCAAGGTGTCCCAGTGGTCTTTTCACTGCCTTTTTAGTCCCAGCTCTCCCCACCCACAGGCAGCCAACAGTGAGGCTTGCAGCTTTGGCCTCATTTTTGTCTGAACAACTCAGGTCTGCCCAGAAGCACTCTTTGAGTAGCTGGAGCCTGCTACTCCGGTGAGTGAACCCAGATGGTGGCAGCCTCCTACTGATTCTTCTCTGTGGGCCACAATTTCTTGTTGTGACCTTGCCACCACTTCTACACACTGCAAGCTACTTGTTGTCTGAATTATTGTTAAGCTTGCCTTAACACCTGGACACTTTCTTTGGCCTCTTAGTAGCACCTCCCAGCCGTCTCTCAAACCTATTCAATTCTAGTGAGCTTCATTCACTGACTCCGCCCAAGGATGCCTCAATGTGCCATTGTGTCTCCCTCTCAAGATGGAAAAATAACTCTGTCATTCTCACTCCACCAGTCTTGAGCATCTATACCTCCAATGCGAGTCACATTGTTGTCATTTTTCTCCCCATAGCATTATTTTGCTTTGGCATTTTGTTTATTTTTTCCTTTTTAACAAGTTTTAAATTTTATATTGGAGCATAGTTGCTTAACAATGTTGTGTCAGTTTCAGGTGGACAACAAAATATATTAATACATGTAGCTACCATTGCAGTTATTTTAATACAGTTCTTTTTCTTCTTTTCTATTAGCCTCAGTTTTCCCTGACATATTTGTCAAAATGAAAATAAAGTAGTTAAAAAGAGAGCCTCTCCATTTTGAGCCTGGTATAGCAGCTTAGTTCTCCAGTTACACTTCCGTGCATACAACTAACAAATGTGTAACAACGCTCACCCAGGAGAATTACAGTGGGTTGAGGCTGCCAATGTATTGCTGCTGATAAGAAGGTGTGAGGCAGTTGCTGCCCTTCTAGGCTAGAGCTCAATGAACAAAACAATCTTTCCCTATGTTTTCACAGAGCTTGTGTGACTGGCAATATTCTTTTTATTTAATTAACTTTCAGTTAGTATTTCTCAAGTGTAGATAGGAATAAAAATTCTAAAGTTTTCTTATAAGATGTGAATAATTCCTGCAAATACTTTTAAACAGGAAGAAGAAAAAGAACACAACTTCAGTATTTCATAGCTTTAGTTGTCAGTTCAGTATTTGTCTGCCTTATCGAGTCAAACCCACTACTTTTTGATGATCACCCACAATGTACTAAGCACCTACTCTGTACAAGGCACCCACCCTGTACAAGGCACCCATCATGTACAGTTCTGATGAGATACTCTCAACCTAAAGCTCTGCCTCCTTCAGGTCAAACACCTACTTCCTCCTTGTTTTCTCACCGTGATGCTAACTGACATGCCTCTCTCCCTTAATGGTCACCATAGCAGCAGGGACAATTTTTGGAATTTCAGTGGCCATGTTGGGGAGTTTTTAACAGGAAAGAGATTATTTAATTGACATTAGCTTAGGACCAAAAGCAAAGATGCTTTTATGAGAAAGTTGTTTCCTTTGCCTAAAAGATGACTTTGTTTAACAGAGGGGACGAGCTTTTCTCTGTGGATTGTTGTTGTTTCTTTTTTTTAAAATATATTCAGGGATTAGTAAATGCTGGCTTTTTTCCCCCATACCGTGTGGTTTGTGGGATCTTAGTTCCCCAGTCAGAGATTGAACCCTGGGACACAGATGTGAAGGGGCCAACCCCTAATCACTGGACTGCCAGGGAGTTCCCAAATGCTAGCTTTTTAATTGTTGTGATGAAATTGTCAAGCTCTGCCTAAACCAGTTGTAGATCGCTCTCTTGTGTACATGTATGTCAAGATGTTGTCTATATCCAAACTTAATTTTCTTACAGGGGAAATGTAATTGCTTTTGTATATTAATCTTCTATCTTGCAACGTTGCTAGAATCACCTAGTAGTTCCAGAAGCCTTTGTTGTTGTTGTTGATTCTTTGGGGTTGTTTCCTACATAGACAATGGTGTCATATAATTACTTTTTACAGCAGTAATTTCATATGTTTATGAAGCTGAATCCCTCTCATTTGTTTTCTATTCCTCTTCCTCCTTTTTCAACTCTCTCAGGAAACATTCAAGGTTAACTGATATAAAAAGTCAGCACCCACTCAAATATTTAGTCCAGACAAATAGTCTAAAATGTCCCAAAGAAAGTAAAAATTAGTTATTAACTGTCTTTCTCTTGTGTTTTGTTTTGTGTTTCTCTTTATGTATTTTGTGTTTCTATTTATCTACATTTATATGGTAGCTTCTGTTACTATAGTTACAAGATAAGAAAAAGCTTTAGTTCTGAGGCAAAAGATGTGCATTAGTATGATTCAAAGACACTAAAAAAATTAGCTTTCTGTGTAAGAATAATGTTACAGTAAATTTCTTAAGATTTAACCCTCTTTAATATCCTACATTAGTTTGGTGAATTAAGTAGAGTGTCACTGTTTTCATAGCTTGTTTAAAATTTTAAAAATATATATATATTAAATTATAATCAACTAAATGGAATGATAATGATGAATAACTTCTTTAAGACTTAATTGTATGAAATTCTTACAATCCTGCAAATCATATGATTTAAGGTGTTAACTAAAATTAGTAATTTCTAGATACTTAATTAAATTTATATTTTTAAGCAAATAACTAGGTTAATTAATAAGTAATCTTTGGAAGCCCATAAAATTTCTAAACAAGCAACAGACGCAAGCATTGGGTAGTTGAGTCTAATTTTAATTTACTCTTATTTATTAAAATGATAATTGATTAACAAAATATGCAAATAATTTTGAATAACATTATACATATTTATTTTATTTTTGATTTCTTAAATAAGGTTCATATAATAGAATAGCTAAACAATTTCATGATCTTTTGTTCTCAGGTTTTCTGTTGTAATGGAGAATAAAAAAATTGTTTTTTTCTAACTAATTATTTTGATTAAAGATAATCTGTATAAATGATTATTTAAAGTAGATACAATAGCTATAGAAAAAGGCATATATGTGTACAAGTCAATGGATTTTTTTCTAATTTTTAATTTTAAAACATTGTATGATATATTGTGTTTTGCTGTGTTATATTATACTGTGTGTGGGTATGTGTGTGTTCAGTTGTGTTTGACTCTTTTTCAACCCCATGGATTGTAGCCCACTAGGTCTCTGTCCATGGAATTTCCCAGGCAAGAATAATGGAGTGGGTTGCCATTTCCTCCGCCAGGGCATCTTCTCAACTCAGGAATCAAACCCATGTCTCCTGTGTGTCATGCATTGGCGGGTGGATTCTTTACCACTGTGCTACCTGGAAGGCCCATATTATACTTCACATAATATTAAATAATATACTAAACTTCCAAGGCCCCAAAATTCCATCATTAACTTTCATGATATTAAGACCAATCCTTTCTAGGATCTACAAGTTATCTCTTACAATAAAAGAATTACTCAGGCTTTTGGAAATTACTTTCAATTGTAGATTCTGCCCCTTTTCAAGCTGATATGACTAACTAAAACAATTGACTTGTATGATACCTAAGGTTTGTCAGCAGTAAGTAGAAATTGCCTTTCTAAAACACCCACCTAAGTTGTCTCTGCACAATGTACAGATTTGATCTTTTGAAAAAGGCACCAGATAAAAATTGCCCTTGAGCCTTGATGAAAAAGAAGGTAGGAGGTACTATTAACAACTCACATAGTAGTAAAACTCCAAGTTGGTAACCATTGGGAAAATGTTTGCCAGCCCAAAGGCATACATTGCTTCCTCCTTCCTATTGGACATTCATTCCATAAAGGGATCTTAGAGGATTCTTAGGAAATCTGTATAAGTGACAACTACATAAGTAGATATCTCCAATCAAAGCTTTGGTGATTGCAAAAGTAGACAGGTTCCATGCAAGACAATGAAATAAAGCTGATTTTCTAATTCTTCAGCACCCTTTTCTAAACCTTTGCTGCTGCTAAGTCACTTCAGTTGTGTCTGATTCTTTGTGACCCCATGGACTGTAGCCCACCAAGCTCCTCTCTCCATGGAATTCTTCAGGCAAGAATACTGGAGTGGGTTGCCATTTCCTTCTGCAGGGCATCTTCCTAACCCAGGGATCAAACCTGCCTCTCCTGCTTGGCAGGTGGATTCATTACCACTGATGCACCAGGGAAGCTCGAACAATGCATCCTATAATATAAAAAAAAGGATGGATTAACCCTTGTACAGGGATTGCCTATGTTCTCTGGACACCCTCCTGATCATGGATCAGCACAGTTTTGACAATGGAGAAAATTTGAATATCATGGATTAATAACCTATGGTCTGTCTGTCTTCCTCTGACCGAAAAGGAGGGCTGAAAAAGAAAAGCAGGACCTGACAGCTGAAACCTGGCCTGGCACTATTCATCCTTTGATGCTGCTGGAGCTGGCCAGGCACTGAAAGCTAAGCATTGGTGTTTTCCAGTTAGACATAAGCCATTCCACAGAATGCCCATGTTGGATCAGGCCACTTCTGTGACCATGAAGCATCAAGGCAAAAACAAGAGCACATCCTAATCATGTCTGAACACAAACACAACATGAACATTTTTAAACCCCATCATTATCAAGCATTCCCCTCTCATGACTAATATACATAAGCACTGGTAGTTGAGCAATTACAACTTTAACCGCAGTCTTTATTTTCCCCCTTTTAGGTGAGATCTTTTAAGGTTGTCCATCAGACTTACTTCTATTTCAACTCAGTATTAAATCCAAAACAAAGATTTGCTTTCCCAAATACTCCCCCAAAGCAACTAAGACAAACCCAAATGTGACACACACACACACATATATATATAATGGAATAGCAATAAGACCAACTATGGATGAGTTCTTTGTGGTCACTGGGTAAAGAACATTGACAGGGTCAATAAAACACAACTTCTGATTTAAGAGATGTTCAATCCAATGTGGAAACAGGCAACTATTTACCAAAATTTATTGTATGAAGTTGGGGTGTCCCTGGTGGCTCAGCAGTAAAGAATCCACCTGCCAATGCAGGAAACATAGGTTTGATCCCTGGGTCAGGAAAACCCCCTGGAGAAGGAATTGTTAACACACTCCAGTATTCTTGCCTGAGAAATCCCATGGACAGAGGAGCCTGGAGAGCTATAGCCCATGGAGTCACAAAGAATCGGACACAGCTTAGCAACTAAACAACAACAACAATTACATAAAGGTACATCATATGATAGGCTAAACAGTAAAGTGAAGAGAAGTGAAAGTTGCCCAGTTGTGTCTGACTCTTTGTGACCCCATGGACTGTACAGTCCATGGAATTTTCCAGTCCAGAATACTGGAGTAGGTAGCCTTCCCTTTCTCCAGAGGATCTTCACAACCCAGGGATCAAACCCAGGTCTCCCACATTGCAGGCGAATTCTTTACCAGCTGAGCCACAGGGAAGTGAAGTGAAGTGAAGTGAACTCGCTCAGTCGTGTCCGACCCTTTGCGACCCCGTGGACTGGAGCCCACCAGGCTCCTCCAACCATGGGATTCTCCAGGCAAGAATACTGGAGTGGGTTGCCATTCCCTTCTCCAGAGCCACAAGGGAAGCCCAGGTTAAATGGTAGCACTCCTGAACTCAGGGACCAATATGATACATGAATTGAAGATCCAGAGAGGACCAAAAGCTAACTCTAGCATGAAATCTGAGGAAGATATAAATCCCAATTTAGATCTGTTAATACTGCTGGTATGTTGGAGTATTCACCTGAGTGTATGAAAAGGCTTCTGGAAATACAGATTTGGAATTTAGAAGAGAAGTCTAGCTTGGAGAAAGAGATAAGTATGGCGGTCAGAAATGAAGACAAAGGTTCTCATGAAGAGACAGTAAAGTAAGTAGAAGGTTGAGGACTGAAATCTGGAAATTTGGAGAATCCCATCAGTTAAGGATCAGACAGAGATGAAACAGAATGTTCAGAGAGACGAGAAAGGATACCCGGAACAGTTTATAGAGTGTGGTAAACACACAGTACATTTTTTTATCTGAATGAATACACAAAAGTTATCATTTTCAATTACAATTTTACCTCTCAAAATATCAGCATTTCTCCATTTTTGGTAGAATTTACTATGGTTTTTCTGCTACCTTCTTTGGTTAATCTAAAAATCTTGCCATGATCAATGTCAGACTTTTAGACTTTTCTTTGAGAAACACTGGCAAAGCAAGGATACTCAATCCTATTTTATTTTAAAAATTACTTGCCTGTGTGGTACTGCCTGAGTAGTCATGAGAACCCAGAATATTTAAAATTCATAAACAAAGAAATAGGAAATAGTTAAAGCCTGCTTCTGCAGCAGCTTGGTAAATTTGAATAATCAAATGCATCTTGGAGTAAACTCATGTGCGCGTGGCTGTAAACAGCAATCTCCATTCTTTTAAAAGCACAAATCGCTTATTACAACAATTCATAATCATTCTCATTTCAGGTTCTAGATGAGAATAAGTCATAATGAGGGAATTTGTACTTTCTAATTAGAGTGGATTTTTTTAAAGCAGAGAAACAAAATGGCGAATTACTACAAAGGAGAGGAAGTCTACAGTCCACTAATTGAAGAAAAAAGAAAGAGAACTTAAAACATGTCGACATCAAATGAGATAAAAAAGTTTCAGTCCCTGGGGAAACTCACAAAGCACATATCCTTTCTCCCAGAATCCCGTGGGACTTTGTATAACAGAGGTAAGACCCTAGCTTGAGTTGTTGTGGAAGAGGAATTTGGTGGGTTGGCCGTGCTTTGAAAAGGCCTCCATGCTGGGTGTGTGCCAGGTTTCCTGAGCACCCAGTGCACACAATTACTGCATTTGCATGTGTAAATTGGGTAATGGCGTGCCTAACTATCAGATTTGTATGTGAAAATGCTATCAGCATATGCACTATTGGTTGTGTGCCCACTCAAAGAGGACTTTTAATGGGGTTGCTTTAGTTGGGGGATAAAATTTCTAAGAATTTGAGAGTCAGTCCTACATCCCTGGATCCAGTGTCGATGACCCTATGGATAATTGGCACCCCTTGATAATTAGTTTTTTGTTGTATATCCTCTCAAATTCTATCCAGGGGAGGAAACTCATCAGAGGACCATTTGACCAATTCTAATTAGCACAGAGCAAAATTGTACCCAAGTTACTCTTGGCACTGCCTATCTGAGCCAAACGAACAGACTGCAGCATAACCAATCCATCCGTTTTGGCCATCTTAACGATCAACATGGATCTATGCAGAATCGACTTAAGATTCTTTCTGTCCCCTCCCTAAGATACAGTATTTCTCAAACATATTTTTTGTCACATCATTTTACTTTTCTGAAGACTTCAGTGGTTCTCAGTGACATCATAGAAGGAAACAGACAGAACTATTTTCTTGCCACCCTCTGAAATAGGTAAAACAAAATAGTAATTTGTTCACCCTACCTTAGCGGGTTTCTTTCTTCCAAAAGTTCCCATGCTTATTAATCAATACCCTAGAATGCAAAACATAGTCTGTCTAAGAATTTGCCCAAGAAATACTGTAATCATATTTCCTGAATCAAACATTATTGGTCCATATGGTGTGGGGATAATAGAACCGACTATTTCAAATTGGAATTTGATCAAAAAAATTCTGAGAGGTTTGGCTGTTGTAGTTCAAAGGTGGCTTATTCTGAGCAGATCCCTTCTGATAATCCTTACTCCCCCTGCCTTCCAAAAAATCCACTTCGATGTAAAGCAACTGTCATAATACTAATACATCTCCTAGAGCCCAGCTTTCTGCTGTCTGCAGTATAAATTGCTCATCCCAACTCAGGATTTAATCTCTTAATATAATCTTCTGTCAGACTGCTTGGGAACAAACCGATTATGTATAATTTGATCTTCTTTTTCACCCATTCATCTTCCCAGCAGTCTTTCTCAAAGTTTGTTCTGAGTAACATTTAATAAGAAATGAAAAATGCAGATCCTATGCCTCCTTCCAGATCTACTGAATTAGAAGTCGTGGGAGGGCTTCCCTGCTGGCTCAGTGGTACAGAATCCACCTGCCAAAGCAGGATTCGATCCCTGATCAGGGAGGATCCCACAACCTGTGTAGTTACTAAGCCTGTGTGCCACAACTATTGAACCTGTGCTCTAGACCTTCGGAACCACAGCTACGGAAGCCCACATACCCTAGAGCCTGTGTTCTGCAACAAAAGAAGCTATGGCAGTGAGAAGTCTGTGCACCACAACTAGAGGAAAGCCCTTGCAGCAGCAAATACCCAGCACAGCCAAAAAAATAAAAGTAAATAATACATTTTTTTAAAACTGGGTAGAATGAGACCCAGGAATCTGTAATTTAACAAGTTCCTCCAGTGACTGTTGCAGACCAAAGCATGCATGTTGTGCAGTTTTATCTTAGTTGTGATGTTTGTCTTCCATTTAGCTATGGGGGGGGGGGGTCTCAGTATTGAGTTGCAACCTATCAAAAGCAGGCATTACATACCCCTCCTTTAATACAGACGGGATCGTCATACTGGTTTGTAGTTATGAGAAGGAAATCTTAGTAAGAAAACACAACATGAATATTCAAAATAAGTGTCATAACATAAAACATCGTTCTGTCCAGGGAGATCACTGCCTGACTCAATCTGCCTGCTTCGCCCACAGATCTTGTCGAGAAATGACAGTCTGCAAGGCCCCGGATCATCCTTACTTAAGGTCTGCCATGTAATGGGTATCTCTCAAGCAGTTATCCCTGCCCCAAGAATGCATGCAGTAGGTGATAAGAATAGACTGATTTATGATCCCTCAATATCGGCAAGGTGTAGCATCCCATTTCACAAATAGTATTCTGCTAGATTAGAAAGTATCATAAACACATTGGAGAATCCCCAGCCCAGGAACTATAAACCACTGTATTTTTCCCCCCAACATTTTAATTTAGCTATCTGTTTTGGATTACATAAATAAAAATGAGCCTGTATTTTCTTTATAAAATAAATCAGTCACTCTACATAGGAATCGTTAGTTAGATGGAACATCAGGGCACATATAAAATTACATGCTTAAAAAACACGAAAACATTTCTCAATGAGAGAAAGCTGCTCACAGTGACCTTCACGTCGAACAGTGGCGGTGGGTGGGGGTGCGGTCAGCACAGCACTAAATCATTTTGATTCACAGATGAGATCAACATATTCATATTTGTTTGCCAAATGTGTATTTTAATTTAGGCTTTTCTGATTGATGCGTGTAATTTATGCTGCCCAGAACTAAGGCGTCATATTTTTCTTTTTTCCTAACTAACAGGGGGAGACTTTCTTGGAAACAGATAAAGGAAAGAGTCCAGTAATTTGTAGCAATGTGACTACAGCCACACATGTCCTAGAATTAATGTTCTTCATTAGGGTGGGTAGGATCAGCTGTATGTATACATCAGGTTTTTAATTAACTCAGTCCCCACAACAGGAATCATGATTCAAACTGTTAGCATTTTTTTTCTAAAATCACAAAATAAAAAAATTGGATGGCACATCTTTTTCACACACACACACACACAAAAGGGAAGGGAGAGAATTGAAAGGCTCTTTGTATTATACTGAGAGTGCTCAGAAGATCTTTATAATCCTGTGTTAATCAGATGAAGAAGAGCTTGGCATTGGGTGATTCCAAAGAGATGCTGAAAACTCGACCATGGTGACAGTTTTCTCTTGGTAGCATAGATATGATTTCAGTTTATTTGTATTAATGTCTTCAACATTTGGGATCTTTTAGATATTTTTAACTGTCTTGTTCTTGCAGAGCTGACCTAGTGGTATTTTAATAAGACACCACCAATGTAAAGAAACTTCAGGAAGGCAGCCTGAGGAGCTTAAATGAAGGGTGAGGGGAGAAACTTTTTATAGCAGCTTCATTCTCTGAGATCATATTAACATAAATTTGACAGTTAATCTCCATATTGCAAAAAGGCTGCCCAGATTTATTTAATTAAACTTAGAAAAAATATGTTTCTTTATTTGCCAGGTACAGCTTTTATCTTAAAATATCCACTTCCAATTATGATACAAGGCTATGGTTTGGGGCAGGACCATGGGGCAGAGGATGGTAAGAACAGCACAGGTGAAGGGGTAGGCAGGGATATAGAGAGCCTTGGTGCCAGCAATGTAGCTCTTGGTACCAATGATCCTGAAGAGTCCATGAGAGAGGCTGCTCATTTGTAAAAGTTATTTCTTTGCTTTAGATTTTAAATGACAGAATTAAAATTCAATTAAGATATTTTTCTCAAACACATTTAGAATCTATTCTTTAATAAGTATTTGGTGGATAAACGTCCAAACTCTTTATCCAGAGAACTATGGAGGAATGAGCCAAGGCTTTTGACATCAGGAGGCAATGAATTTATGCTTCGGATCTGTCTGGTATCGAACACCCAAATGATTTAACTTTTATGAACCTTGGGTGCCTCTTCTGCTGAGATTATCCCATCATTTTTGGAGAGGATAAAATGACTCATTCATTCCAAAAGAATTCATGAAACACCATCCTTGTGTCAGTCCCTCTTCTGAGCAATAGTGAACGAAGTAATGTAAGTCCTAGGACTTACATTCTAGTGGAGGAAACAGGAATAGATAAATGGATTTTATCATGTCAGGCAGTTTTAAATTTCATGAAGCAGCACCACAGAATCAGAAGATAAAGGGGCAGTAGCCATGGGAAGGTGATGTTGAGATAGGGCTGGGAAAGGTCTCAGAAAGGGACGTTTGAGCAGAATGAATGGAAGTGAGAAAGCAAAGCCTGAGAATTAGGGGAAGAGAGTTCTGGGTAGAGGAACAGTTAGCTCAGAATTACTGACTTGGACCTAACTTGCTTAATGAAGTAACAGCTGGGCGAGGAGTGGGTGAGGACCCAGCGGGAGGAAATAGGCTTACTAAACCTCACTCCGGACTGACTTTCTCACCTCGTTTCCCACTACCAAACCTTGTAGCATTCAGTCCACCATGATGGGATACCATGGAAAGACTGATGGCAGGGAAGTGACAGGATCTGGTTGCATTTGACAAACACTATTTAGGCAGCCATGTGGAGCATGGACTTGTAATATGGCTGGGGTGGGGGGAGAACAGGAAAGACAGATGAAAAAGATGATTGCAGTATTTTTAAGCAGGCCATTACAGCAGCTGGGACTTTGGTAATAAGGATGGAGGAGACTAAAGTGCTCATTTCAGGATATATTTTAAGGTAGAACTGACAGGATTTGCTAAAGTATTAGATCCCATTTCTCTTAAACAAATTACAGAATATATTTCTGTAACAAATAAAGAATATATTTACTTAAGGTCTGCTGCTGCTGCTAAGTCACTTCGGTCGTGTCCGACTCTGTGTGACCCCACAGACGGCAGCCCACCAGGCTCCCCTGTCCCTGGGATTCTCCAGGCAAGAACACTGGAGTGGGTTGCCATTTCCTTCTCCAATGCATGAAAGTGAAAGTGAAGTTGCTTAGATGTGTCTAACCCTCAGCGACCCCGTGTACTGCAGCCTACCAGGCTCCTCCATCCATGGGATTTACCAGGCAAGAGTACTGGAGTGGGGTGCCATTTCCTTCTCCAGGGGATCTTCCCAACCCAGGGAACAAACCTGGGTCTACTGCATTTCAGGTGAACTGTTTACCATCTGAGCCAGCAGGGAATTCCCTACTTCGTGCTAGATGGCTGTTAATATTTGTCTAAATGAACAGAAGTGAGAAAAACAAGGTTTTTATTTATTTATTTTTAGGAATAGTTCATAAAACAATGTTCAGATATCTAGTCTCTACAAGCAACATTTTGGGTTTTGGTGAGGCTTGCAATAATTTGCCTTTACCAGTTACAGACACAAAATGTTTGTGGTCTTTTTATTCCTCTCAATAAAACATCCTTCTGTCATATCATAGCCTGGGCGCTTGCACAATTTGGAACCATTGCCAATCAATTTGGATGCCCAGTTTTCATATTTCTCAGTATGGCCAAAAGCCAAGGCAAGTGTCACTTGCCCACAGAATAACTTGAACCCTCCATACCACACATGTCTCCAGCATGTGGCTTCTATTACCCTAATCCCAGTCACATGTCTAAATGATGAGCTGGAAGTTGTAACCCTGAGGAGAGAAGATGCACTGAGAAGATGTACTAGAGGGAGGTGAGTGTTTCCCTTCAAGACGTGAGTGGCTGGTCATGAACTTGGCTGCCTACACCCTGGAAATAGACTGATGAGTTGTAAGCTTTCTGCTCCTTATTCCCCCAACTTCTGATTCTCTTGTCTGTTGAGTGTCAAGCCCCCAGAGATACTCTAATCTTTCCATCATAGAGAGGATTGGCTGAGCAATTTTCTGGGGACTTCTTAGCCTCCTTCAGAGAAACTGGGAGGAAGAAAGAGAATTTTCTCCCTTCCCTGGAATAATAGTGAGGCTTTGTGTCTTGAGAATACAGAAGAGGACATAGAATATAAGAATCAGGAATAAATTAACTTTCCCACTTAGAATAACAACCAAAACAACGCATTTATAGTTTCTCACCAATTGGTGAGATTAATCTGGGCAAACAGTACCTTAACCTTTTTTGTTGTTGTTTTAAAGATTTTTTTAGGTGGACCATTTTTAAAGTCTATATTGAATCTTTTACAGTATTGCTTCTTTTTTATTTTTGTTTTTCTTTTGGCCATGAGGCATATGGCATCTTAGTGCCCTGACCAGGAATTGTACCCACACCCTCTGTATTGGAAGATGAAGTCTTAACTACTGGATCACCAGGGAAGTCCCTCCCTTTACCTTTTATAGCATACACCACTTTACATTTGACAGAGTAATTGTGCATGCATTTATTTGTTTGATAAGGGTGGATGGGATGGAAATTGTTTCTGAACAATTTATCAATATAAAATATGCTCATCCAGAGTAAGTGACATGTCCAAGGGTACATATGCTATAATGATCCCAGACTCTGAAGTGGGCGTCATACTTGACTGGGTCCAGAAACTTTGGAGGGCTTTGCAACATCTATTGACGAAAGTTACCATATCAGTCAAGGTCCTTAGTACCCTGAAAGCAGTTTTGGCTGATGTAAGTAGAAAGTTGATTTATTGGAAGGCTCCTGGGTGGCTCTCAGCATTGCCAAGAGGACTGACAAATGATCCCATCTATGTGGGGTTGCAAAGAGTCGGACATGACTGAGCGTGCACACACACATGTGCCCAAAATCTTTAATGAAGGATACTTTTGTCACATCCAGTAGTAACACTACCTGGTCACTAAATATCTGCTTAAAGGAATGCCTTTTTCAGAGAAATATTTAATTCATGGATTAGCTGAACATAATCTATCTTTTCCTTCCCTCACATAGTACTAGGTGATTTTAAAGGCAGAGGAACTCAGTGAGTTCTTTTTCCTTTTATTCCTGCTTATCTAAACCTATAGAAAACAGAAGATTAGGTACCTTGAAATCCTTTGAGTCCCAGATCAACACTTACTGCCCATGTGAATTCAGATTTCTTACATTTCTTATTTACTTCAAAGAGTCAATTGTTCATTCATTCATTCACTCAGGAAGTATTCATTGAGGGGCTGAGATTAATACTGTGAAAGTGGTTTGGAGACTATAAAGTTCAATGACAATTGTGGTTATCACACATTATAGCCTGGCCCTCATTTTTACCTTCCTGATGATATTTCATATTTCTGGTCTTTCCTCCTGGATGGCAAGATTCTTCACCATAGTCATTGCTCCTTTAACATTTGAGGAGAATGCCACGGCATAGGAGATTCAGACTGTGCTACATGCTCTAGTGCTAAGATGATGTGTACAAAGCAAGCTCTGACTTTGATTCTGAGCTGCAAAAAGTCATCTCCCTCTCCCACTGCTCTGAGTCACATCTGAACTCCTTACAGCGTTCATTCAGGACCTTTCCTCATCTAGCCTTAACTTACCTGTGTTTTTTCCCTAAATTTCCACCTTCTCTTGCCAAATTAACTTAAAACTCCTCACCCCTGTAATGTCTGGTACTCTCCTTCCATCTCCTGAAGCTTAATGCTGCTTCTTTCCTGTGGAAGTACCCCCATCTGATTAATCTCTATGTTTCAAAGCCCAGCTCAAATGCTAACTTTTAGATTACTCAAAGTAGGCACAATGTCTTTGCCTTGAGAAAAAATAGAATTGTCAGTGTCCATAATATTTTAACTATCATGAAGTCATCATTCATTTGATTTCTTTGTCATCGCAAGGAGATTAACCTTCCAGGAAGTTGCATCTCCTGTGTCAGAGTACCACGATGTTCAGGACAAACTCCTGAACATGAGGAAAAGTGAAAGTGAAGGTCACTTTGTCGTGTCTGACTCTTTGCAATGCCATGGACTGTAGCCTGCCAGGCTCCTCTGTTCATGGAATTCTCCAGGCCAGAATACTGGAGTGGGTAGCCATTCCTTTCTCTAGGGGATCGTCCCAACCCAGGAATCGAACCCAGGTCTCCCACATTGCAGGTGGATCCTTTACCATCTGAGCCACCAGGGAAGCCCAAGAATACTGGAGTGTGTAGGCTATCCCTTCTCCAGCAGGGCTTCCCGACCCAGGAATTGGAGCAGGTCAAAGAATTCCAGGCGGATTCTTTCCCAGCTGAGCTTCATGGCAGTGTATTAATGCCTGGGAAATCTATATATTTTTAGTTCTTAAAGCTTATTGTATTTCTTATTGTGACAACTTTTCAAAACTCTATTACTTACATTTTATAGACAGAAGAGTTAATTCAGGCTATAATAAAATCAGGTAGTTATGGAATGCAAGGAGATCCAACCAGTCCATCCTAAAGAGATCAGTCCTGGGTGTTCATTGGAAGGACTGATGTTGAAGCTGAAACTCCAATACTTTGGCCACCTGATGCGAAGAGTTGACTCATTTGAGAAGATCCTGATGCTGGGAAAGATTGAGGGCAGGAGGAGAACGGGACAACAGAGGATGAGATGGTTGGGATGGCATCACTGACTCAATGGACATGGGTTTGGGTAGGCTCCGGGAACTGGTGTTGGATAGAGAGGCCTGGTGTGCTGTGGTTCATGGGGTCACAAAGAGTCGGACACGACTGAGTGACTGAACTGAACTGAATGATGAAAATAGGATTCAGAAGCCAGTCTCCCTGGATGTGAACTTTATATTGCTCACATTCAGGTTTTGTCTACATCTCTCCCTATACTTATAAACAGAAATAGTAGAGTGTGTGTGTGTGTGTGTGTGTGTGTGTGTGCTCACGTGCACGCACATGTACACATTCAGTTGTGTCTGACTCTGTGACCCCATGGTCTGTGGCCCACCAGGCTCCCCTGTCCATGGGATTTCCCAGGCAAGAATACTGGAGCTGGTTGCCATTTCTTCCTCCAGGGGATCTTCCCAACCCAGGGATCGAACCCACATCTCCTGTGTCTCTTGCATTGGCAGGCAGATTCATTACCACTGTACCACCTGGGAAGCTTCAAATAGTAATAATTGCAGAAAAATTAGTATCCACAGTTGATTTGGTTTGTAAGTGACTATATTGCTCCCTTATTTCTTTCCTTCTCAGCATGGTATGTTCTGCATTCTACTTCATCAGATTTCCATCTAATCTTTGCTAAGGGCACAGACTCTGAGAAGCAGATCACTTTTCATGAATGAAAAGGAGCTTTCCACGCAGCTAGAGTATTTTGTTATGCAAATAGCAGGTGATGTTAAGTCCTTAAGATTCAGGCAAGAGTAAGGTGGGAGTGGATCACAGAATATCTACTGGGATTTTGTGGAAATTTTCCTTTTGGATTGATAAAATTATGAATCTCTTATATTGCTGTCCCTTGTCATCAGGAAAGACATAATCCCGGACACCTAGGACTGAGATAATAAGATGCTACAGTAAATCTTCTCTACAACTGGGGACTATGCCTGGAAGCCCTTTTAGCTGGGTTACGTGTATCCTTTGTTTAAGAAAGTTAGTGATGGGCTTCCTTGGTGTCTCAGTGGGAAAGAATCTGCCTGCCAGTGCAGGAGACACAGGTTCAATCCCTGGTCCAGGAAGATCCCACGTGCCACTGAGCAACTAAGGCCATGTGCCACAACTGTTGAGCTTATATAGAGTCCGGGAGCCGCAACTACTGAAGTCCGTGCACCCTAGAGCCTGTGCTCTGCAACAAGAGAAGCCACCACAATGAAGAGCAGCCTCTGCTTGCTGCAACTAGAGAAAAAGACCTTGCAGCAACGAAGACCCAGTACAGCTAAAAATAAATAAATAAATAAATAATTTTTAAAAAATTCCTTAAAAAAATAAAATTGGGGGTTCCATTTTCAGCCATCAGGACAGATATGGTCAATATAAGAATGGGGAGAGGATTAGCATTTTGGAACTAGGATTTCATATATGTCTAGTTACCAATACCAGGGAATGTTGTCAAATATTTCTGAGAAAGCTCACACTGTCTCTGTAGGTTGATTAGATGAGCTTTCGTACACTGGAAACCTGACTACTTTCCAACAACTTGATTTCACAAATGGAAAAACAGCATCTGTTTTCCTGCAGCTTCACATATGGCAATCATTGTTGCTAAGACAAGCTGAAGCAGGTAGTCGGTGCGACAGTGCCCCTCTGCAGCGCTGCCATCTCCTGGGACCTGATAACACTGGTCTGCTGCGAGGGGCCTGGGCTCCCCAGGCAGTGGAGAGTGCATATTTAATCAACATATGCAAAGCATCCGTATGAACAGCAAAGTACAGAAAAAGTGATCAAATGCAATATTTAGAACCTCTCTGTTTGTATTTGCAGTGGCTAATCTGAGTAGGTATACTTCATGCCACATTCTTTGAGTTTGAGTACTTAAAAAAAAGAAAACAAAAACCCAGCCAGTGGCTTGCAGAGGGAATGGAATTGAAATGCTTCTATATATGCAGGAAGGTGGGTAGTACTTCTTAGGAGAGAATAAAATTTGTCACATTAGCCAGCAATGAAAACTGAAAAAAGAGAATCCCTGTTGGCCAGAAATGGGGAATATACTTTGCATATAAAAGAGCAGATTCCTTTACAGTTTCATTAAAGGGGCTCTCTGTCCCTCTGAATGCTCTGATTGTATTTTAAAACCCTCAATGTATATAATGTAATTAAGATCCCCTAATCAGAGGCCCATTTGAGGGGAAAATGTCTTGAAACTGAACCACCAAACTCTTCCCCGCCCCCCTCCCCCCAAAATCAGTGTTTGTGTTTTGAAGGTCAAGAGATTGGCAGCAGTAGAAACTAACTTCCAGAATCCATCCACCAAGCCAGGTATATTGCAAGCAAATGCTCTTATTCTGAAACTGCCATGCCCAGTGGTCTTAACCCTGATTTGGAAGGACAGCTCAGTCAGCTACAGGAAGGACAGCCTTCAAGGATTCTGGAGCTGTCTTTGACTTCCCAGGTGGCACAGTGGTAAAGAACCTGCCTGCCAATGCAGGAGACACAGGAGACGTGGGTTCAATCACTAGGTCAGGAAGATCCCCTGGAGGAGGGCATGGTGACTCACTCCAGTATTCTTGCCTGGAGAGTTCCATGGACAGAGGAGCCTGGCGGGATACAGTCCACGGGATTGCAAAGAGAGGGACTCGACTGAAGCACCTGCGTATCCATGCAGGCAAACTTCTGAACCAGAGGATCAGCAAATTCCACTTTAGATTCAGAAATTAGTCTTTTATCCAATCATTTAATCTCATAATCTATCGTTACTTGAACATTGAAGAGCTAGCCTTGTCTGATGAAAATGTCCAGGATCAAACTCAATTAGAAGCAACTTGAGAGCGGAGAATACAGATTTTAGTTCCTGCATACACACACACACACACACACACACACACACACACACACATACATATAATTTTTTCATGGGGTAAATTTACTTTAGCACTTAATACAATTCAATAAACACAGAGTGTCTGTTTTATACCAAGATCTTCTTATTTCCGGGGATGCAAATATAAGTCAAGCATTCTAGAACAGATCCAGTGAATGAATATTGGCAGCACGAAGAAATGAATATAAATAAACAAGAGGGAAACCTTGGAGCAAAATTTTAGCAAAGCTGACATGAGATAAAGATTAGCAACCCACTTAATGCTATAATGTATTTTATTATTTATCTAAGTTTCAATGAAAATTAATAACCTAATAAGATTGACCGCACCAAATTGCCTGAGGAAAATTTTCCTTTTCTGGGTTTTTGAAGCTTCACCGAAGTCCTACATGTTTTATTCTATCCACAAAAGAATAATTTTCATGTCGAGACTATGTTACCTGAACCCTAACTACTCACAAAATTTACAAACAAGTTAAAGAGAAGTTATGATGTTTACAGTGTCCTTCTTGAACTCCTCTTTGAAACATCCTCTGAGCAACTGTCTGTCTATTGTCTGATGAATTCATTCTGCTCTCTGCATCACTAAGCGAACTTCAAAGGAAAGCTTATCAGTTCCATCAAGTCTTACCTGTCTACTTGTTTTTCAGCCAAATGACTCCCAGAAACAGTGTCATGTACAGATATAAAAGCATAGCCTCTGAAACCAAACTATTCTTCAAATGCTTATTCTTCCCTGGTTTCCTAGCTGGGAAGAATAGATTAAAAAAATAGCACAGTCATCCCTGGGTATTCATAGGGGATTGGTTCCAAGACCCACTGCGGGTACTAAAATCTGTGGATGATCCAGCCCCATAGTCAGGGCTCTGTATCCATGGTGACTGCATCTGGATACAGGGGGCTGCCTATTCCTCAGAGGCTGCTAGAGGATATAGCAGATGTAAAACACTCAGCGTGCTATTGCACTTAAAGTGTTAGTCACTCCATTGTGTCCAACTCTCTGCAGCCCCATGGATTGTAACTTGCCAGGCATCTCTGGCCACAGGATTCTCCAAGCAAGAATACTGGAGTGGGTTGCCATTCCCTTCTCTAGGGGATCTTCCCGACCCAAGGATCAAATCTAATCTCTTGCATTGCAGGAGGATTCTTAACCATCTGATCTACCAGGGAAGCCCTGCTCTTAAGAGTGTTCTAAAAGCCTCTGCTACTATTACCATTATCAAAACATTTTCCACAAAATCAGTGAGTTCAGTAAGGGGCATGATATCCACATGGAAGATTTCTCATATCTGCCTTAGGAGACTTCCAGTTTTGGGAGACTGTGGGGCCCTCTGGCTGAAGAGTGATCTTTCCAGAGTGGGAAATAGCAAATGCTTGGGAGTCAATATGCTTGAGTACTGGTCCTACTTCTATTGCACTCAGGAATCACCAGAGATGCTGTAAAATGCAGACTCCAAAGTCAAAGTGTTAGTTGCTCTGTCGTGTCCAACTCTTTGGAG
Organism: Cervus canadensis; assembly: GCF_019320065.1. Lineage (NCBI taxonomy): Eukaryota > Metazoa > Chordata > Mammalia > Artiodactyla > Cervidae > Cervus > Cervus canadensis. Next base: position 28,317,695 of record NC_057397.1, on the reverse strand, counting down.
ATCCTATGGATTGTAGCCCACCAGGCTCCTCTGTCCATGGGATTCTCCAGGCAAGAATACTGGAACAGGTTGCCATTTCCTTCTCCAGGGGATCTTCCCAACCCAGAGATCGAACCCCATGTCTCCTGCATTGGCAAGCAGATTCGTTATAATTAGTGCCACCTAGGAAGCCCAATGGGGCTGCTTCCTCACAGACACATTGTAGAAATTAAATGAGACAATGAATGGAATCCACTGGAGAAGGCAATGGCACCCCACTCCAGTACTCTTGCCTGGAAAATCCCACGGACGGAGGAGCCTGGAGGGCTGCAGTCCATGGGGTCGCTGAGAGTCGGACATAACTAAGTGACTTCACTTTCACTTTTCACTTTTATGCATTGGAGAAGGAAATGGCAACCCACTCCAGTATTCTTGCCTGGAGAATCCCAGGGACTGGGGGGCCTGGTGGGCTGCCGTCTATGGGGTCGCACAGAGTCGGACACGACTGAAGCGACTTAGCAGCAGCAGCAGCAGCAGCAGGAATCCATGAAGCTGGACTGGCACAGAGGAAATGTTTGATTGGAGATGGGTATTAGGTTCTTTAAGCTTTGTCCATGTATAGAATTAAATCATCAGAAAGCACAGACAAAACTTTTTGGACAGTGCTAATGTATGCATTGACCTCTATTGAGGAGTAAATGTCTAGATAATTTTGTTTTTTGCTGAATCAGGAACCCTTCTTGTGGTGGGCTTGAAGGTAGGCTGAGAGGACACCCATTCTTCTGTAGTAAACAAAGTATATTGATGAAGCTAGTTGCAGGGAAGGAATGGAGAAACAGATGTAGAGAATGGACTTATGGACACAGTGGGGGAAGGAAAGAGTGGGATGCATGGAGAAAGTAGGATCAACATATACACACTACCATGGGTAAAAAGGTAGCTGGTGAGAAGTTGCTTTTTAATACAGGGAGCCCAACCAGGTGCACTGGGATGATGTAGAGAAGTGGGACGGGGGAGGGGAGGGAGGCTCCCAAGGGAGGGAATATATAATTATAATGTATAATTATGGCATTGTTGTATAGCAGAAACCACACAACATTTTAAAGCAATTTTCCTCCAATTAAAAAATAAATTAAAAAAAGAACCATACAAAAATTTTTTAAAAAAAGAAACATTGAAAAAAAATAGAGTAACTGGTGAGGCTGAGAGTGTATTGAAACTCTTTGTTGTGCTGAGGCAGAAAAACCATGCCCTAAATGGACATGTATAATTTTTTTTTTCAGATAATATAACTTCTAACTTTCTCATACACAATACATAGAATGTCACCTTTTGCCACCAGCAACACCCATTGACCTACACCTGACATTCTATGTATTGTGCATGTGGAAGGCCATGAAAGTAGGAAGGATGAGAAAGGGAGAGGGATGGATATAAGTGAAAGATAAAAGAAGAATTTTACTATTCTCCCCAGAACTTCCCCTTTAGCCCCAAAGAGAAAACTTAGAGCTTGGTGTCAGGCACACATTTTTTTGGTACAGAGCTACTGAGGATCAACATACACATTTGCATGTGAGCTCTTCCCCACCAATTAAACCAGATGCAATGAGAATTCTTTTTTCTAGCATATTTGAATGTTGTTCTGGGGGGAAGAAAAGAGTATCCAGACACTTAACTGGCACGGGATGTTAAAACGAGAGAGAATTTGTATGCATTAGGCAGCAATATGCAAAGAGTCAATTCCCAATGCTCTATGCCAATGGAAGATGCACACTATCACAAACTGTGGATGATCTAACAGCCATTTGTGCTTGGCATTGATATGCTTTTGTAATTTAGTTTTGCCAGACATTTTTTAGTTTAGGCAAAAATGAAAGTGTAGTATTTCTTGAATATACAGGAATGATCCATATGAATAACAGGTTGAAGAAGGATGATTCAAAGCATATAATCTAGTCCCCATTAATTTTTGATGGAGGGGAGACAGAGAAGAAAGTCATCATTGGATGTCTGTGCTATATCATGCCTTTTACATTCAGTGTATAAGAAAATCTACAAAATAATCCTAGGTTATATTTATCCATTTTGTTAGATGAGAAAACTGATTCTCAAACAGTTCAGTTAACTTACTCGTACCATTTTTCAGACCTTATGTCGGTGAGGCACTTTTGTTTTGTTTTGGGATTATTGTTGTTTGCATGTGTTGCTTATCAACAAAGTATTGGGCTCTGTGTCTTTTTATTCCACATCCTTTTATCTTTCAAGTTCACCATTGTCTCAGAGTGGGTCTGTGAAACCCCAAGGGCTCCAAGGGGCAGAGTTGAAAACCAGGCCACTCTTCTCTAATTAAAATATTTCTACCGTTACTCTTAAAGTATTATTATGATGTAATTTGAGAGCAGTTTTAGGTTAATTATAGAATTGAGAGGAAGGTAAAGAAATTCCCCATATCCCCCGACCGGCACATGCATAGCCTTCCCCATAATGAACATCACCCTCCTGAATGGTATTAATGTATTTTTTACCAAAGATAAACCCACACATCATAATCGCCCAAAGTCCACAGTTTACATTAAGGTTCACTCTTGGTGTTGTATAGTCTATGGGTTTGTACAGATGTATAACGACATATCTGGCTCAGCCGTAAAGAATCTACCTGCATTGCAGGAGACATGGGAAACTCGGATTTGATCCCTGGGTCAGGAAGACCCCCTGGAGAAGGAAATGGCAACCCACCCCATTATTCTTGCCTGGGAAATCCTATAGACGGGGAAGCCTGGTGGCTACAGTCCATGTGGTTACAAAAGAGTCAGGCACGGCTAAGCAACTGAACAACAACAAAGTTGGAGTGAGCCTTCACATAGTATTTTTAAAAGTATACATTGATTTTTATTTTCTGATTGCATGTATACCTGATAAAATCTTTGCTGTTATTTCTTCATTGAAATTTATAGAGTTAACTTTTCCCTACAAACATTGAAGAATTGATGCTTTTGAACTGTGGTGTTGGAGAATACTCTTGAGGTTGTCTTGGACTGCAAGGAGATCCAACCAGTTCATCCTAAACGAAATCAGTCCTGAATATTCATTGGAAGGACTGATGCTGAAGCTGAAATTCCAATACTTTGGCCACCTGATGTGAAGATCTGACTCATTTGAAAAGACCCTGATGCTGGGAAAGATTGAAGGCAGGAGGAGAAGGGGATGACAGAGGATGAGATGGTTGGACGGAATCACCGACTCAATGGACGAGTCTGAGTAAACTCCGGGAGCTGGTGATGGACAGGGAGGCCTGTCGTGCTGCAGTCCATAGGGTCGCAAAGAGCGACTGAGTGACTGAACTGAACTGAACTGAACAAATATTGTAAGCATCTATTGATTTTCTTCCTACTCATATTACGGGTGAGGTTTGAGGCTAACCTGATTCAATGGTTTTAAAGATAAGCTGTTTTTACTACAGGAGTCTTTCGGGAATATTTTCACTTTCCTGGCTGTCCAAAAATTTCAGTAGGAAATATGTTGGTATGTGCCACTTATTAAATTGGGCTTCCCAGGTGACACTAATGGCAAAGAATCCACCTGCTAGCAGAAGACCTGGGTTTGATCCCTGGGTCTGGAAGATCCCTTGGAGAAGTAAATGGAAACTCATTCCAATATTCTTGCCTAGGAAATCCCATGACAGGAAGGAGCCTGGTGGGTTACAGTTTGTGGGGTCACAAAAGAGTCAGACATGACTTAGTGACTAAAAAATAACAAAAACTTATTAAATTTACCCATTTATGGTGGGGACTTGCAATGTGCATGCTTTTGCCTTCCTTTAGCTCAGGAAATTTCCAATATTATGTCAAAGTTACTGATATTTAGTTCGTCTTTTTTTCTTCAGACACATTATTTGTATATTGAGTCTCCAGGCTATATCTTAAAAAATTGTCCCATCACTTTTATTTTTATTTTTTACTTTTTCTCTGAGTTCTAAGAAAGCCTATACTCCACATTACTGGCTCCATTTTCTGCCTTGGCAATTCTGCTTTTTATTGACCCCATAGGGCTTCTCTGGTGGCTCAGAGGTAAAAAATCTGCCTGCCAATGCAGGAGATGTGGGTTCAATCCCTGGGTCAGGAATATCCCCTGGAGAACGAAATGGCAACCCACTCCAATATTCTTGGCTGGGAAATCCCGTGGACAGAGGAGCCTGGTGGGCTACAGTCCATGGGGTCGCAAAAGAGTAGGACATGACTATGCAATTAAACAAATGATGATTTTGCATTTCTTTGGCTTAATCTTTGCTTCAAAATAAGTTTATGCAGTTGTATATGAGTTTAGTAGCCTGTTATAGTTTATGTACATATAATTTATACATTTAAAATTAATTTTTTTCCCTAAGCCCTAATTAACCTCAGCCCACAGCTCATTAATGAGTTTTCTTTCAGTGCAGTGCATTAACTTCTCAGGTCTATTTTTACTTAATTGTTGTTAGATAATTTAGTGCAGTAGAGAGAGAGAGGTTAAGAAATGGATGCAGTGGATTCAAGTTAAATTAATACAAGTGACAGGAGGAGCTATTTAGAGTCAAATGTTACTGTGACTGTTCAGTCTTTACAAGACAACAAGAATACAAGAAGAATCTCTTGTATTCTGGCTACTGGTAAAGTTAATTGAGGAGGGAGAGAAAAGGAAAATGGTTTCAGAGGCTCTTACCTATACAAGAACACAAAATCTGAAAGTAAAAACCTACATCATGCCTTGGTGATAGAAATTAATGTGAATATCCCCAAATCCCATAAGTAACTTAGAATATTGCTACAGAAGACAGAAGCCTAGGGTTAGTTTAATGGGGACATCATGAAGAGAGAACTTGGAAGTTCATGTAATTATAAGATCATTTGTTAGTTTGGCAGGATCTAAAGGTATAGGGGTTTTACCAGCAATCTCAGCATTACAACACATTCTATTAAATTATCCCAAACACTTATGGTGATGCTTAAGCAATCGCAACATCAAAATCCCCAGCCTCCTTCTCTCCCCATGGAGACAGTTAGACTTAGAATGGGCTTTAGACATTGGGATTGGAATTGCAGCCTACACCATGGCCTCTAGTCCCAAAGCTGGGTGATTTCCCAAGTTTCAAAAATATCCGTTTTCAGCTCATTGCCCTTTCTATGTCTATTGCTCTTCCATGTGGGAAGCTGGACAAATTTGTAAAATAAACTTCGAGTTTCTTGTCTTTCTCCCTCTGCTTATTGCCACCATTTGTATTCCTTATGGAGTAAATATTTTTGAATCTGAGCTGGGAGTTAAAACAACTGGGAAACACTCACAGACTCTGAGAGTTATTGGCTCGCTCCTTTTCCTTCACATTCTTGTTCCTGTTTAGACTCTTCTCATACTAGGAAGCAGGGAAATGAATCACTTTTCCAGAACTTTAATGCCCGCCTTGTGTAACTTGATAAGGGCCAGCCAGGATGGCAGAGATCCAACAAAAACAAAAAAGGGCTAAAATAGGATTATTTTAGGGTTTTTTTGTCCAAATATATAGAGGAGCCAAATGCATTTTCACACACAGAAGTTTTTTGTTGTTGTTGTTGTTTGTTTGTCTTTTTTGCTTTCACTGCCTATATAAAGGAAAACACCTTGTCTTTCAAAAGGGGAACTCCACCTCTGAAATTATGGAACACTGACACAGCATCATTCATCTTGGCAAAAGTTGACTGAGCAGATGATGTAGATCCACTTAACTTGGACTCAATCAAAGGTTTTGCTATTTTCATTTCACAGGCCAGATGTAGCTCATCATCGGTTGGAATCAATTCCAGAAGAGGTGTTAGAGTCTGTTGGTCCAAGAGAAAGTCTGATCCAGACACTGAAAAGAGCCATGAGGAAAACGGATACCATCTCCACTGATCTCCCAGCAATTTAGTTAGTCCAATATTCAGTTCAGATTAAGCAGTGGGATAATCGAGAAATGATGCTGTCAATATTTTAGTTCATTTAGAAGTTACTCAGTCCCCAGTCATTGTGAAATCATCTCCTACATTCTCTTTCTGTGATGATGCTCTCATATCTGAATGGACAGGAAAACTGAATAGTTAATAATACACACTCTTGGTTTCCAAAAAATGTAGGAAGAGCTAGAGACCAATTACATGCTCGGGATGTGTTTCACTGGGTTACTTGAGTCATCTGTGTTAACTTGAATCTGACCAGTAAATGCTTCATAATTTGTTGTTGCAACTCCTATATCTCAAAAAAAAACCAACAAAGTTTAACTTATTGAATAGAATACAATGAGTCAGCATTATGAGATTGAAATAGAAGTTTAGAATCTTTTTTTCTCTTATGCACATTCCTGATCAACTGTCATCTTCTCATTGCAACCTTTCCTAATAGCTATATCAAATGCTACTCTTTTTATTCTCCATCTTAATTATATTATATATAAACGTATTGGTTTAATGACTTCCTCTTTCAATAGAATGTAAGCTTCAGGAGGGTAATATGAGGTTTCCCTAGCAAAGAGACAGTACTTTGCAAATAGTGATAATTTAATACTTATTTGTTGAATTAGGAGCCCCGTCCCAAAATCTTGTGGTTAAACTCAAAGATGTTCAGTGACTAATTTCTTGCCCCTATCCCTTTATTTTCATTTTTTGCAAGGCTAGAATAATTGGAAGAGAAGAAGTAAAACAATAAATAGATTTTCTTGGCTGGAAGCAAGGTAAAGAAAGTACAGTACAGAGTCATTTTAGTTTTACGTTTTTAAAAAGAAGGTGAAGAATAGGACTAAGTCTTTGGCTCAGAAAAAAATGTGAAAAAGAAAAAAATAATGTATCTCTCCTTCCATATCCTTTTGTAAAAATAAAGTCAATATTTTGAATATGATTCAAAATTTCTATGTCTGTTTTACAGCTGCATTTTTTTTCTTTTTTTACTTTTTGACACCCTTCACCCATTTCTCGGGATATGTTTCACTGGGTTATAAGCAATCCAGTCCTGGCTCCACTACTAGCCTTGTTATGTTACCCTTTGTAAGATGGGATAATTAAAGCAATCAATTCCAAGAGCTTTTGTAAGGATTGGATCAAATAATGCAAATGAAGTGTTCAATGCATAGTAAATGCTCAGCACGTGTTAGTTAGCTGTTGTTAGTTAACATACGAAGAAACTAAGGCTAATAAGGGCTTCCTTGGAGGCTCAAATGGTCAAGAATCTGCCTGCAATGCTGGAGTTCTGGATTCAATCCCCAGGTCAGGAAGATCCCCTGGAGAAGGGAGTGCTAACCCACTCTAGTATGCTTCCTTGGAGAATTCCATGGACAGAGGAGCCTGGCACTACAGTCCATAGGATTGCAAAGAGTTGGACACAACTGAAGTGACTTAGCATGCATGCAAGGCTGAAAGGTTACTTAAGTCTTCCAAGGCTAGTAGGCTACTAAATGGTGGAGATTGGATTAAAAACAGATCAGTCCATGGGGTTGTAAAGAGCTGGACACCCCTGAGGGATTGAACAACAACTCGTTTTGGAGTTATACTTTTTTCTTGAGAACTGTATCCAGACTTCTAAGTTACATACTTAATATCACAGAAAAAAAAGAGCATGTACTTCAAACATTTATTATAAATGTTACCTGCAATAGTCTAATCATAAGAGTGTGTACATTACAAATAACACACAAAATTAGAAGTCAAAGGAAGGCTATAAGAAATAAACACAAATTTAATATACTTTCACTTCATGTTATTACTCTTACTACGTCCAGGTAGGTGTTTGTCTAACTCTAGTTTGTGTCCCCAACCCTAGTGTAAAATAGAAAGCCTTGCCTGTAGCAGATGCTCAATAAGTGTGGTGAATAAAAGAGTGTGAGCTGTAACTTTATGCTGTTATGCTCTATGCTCACTGCTATAACATACAGACATATTTGAATGCAAATATGCTCAAAAGCAGTGTCCTTGAATTGATTTTTAATATATCCACTAGCTTTCAGCTACGAAAGGTCAAGCTTCAGTCATCTTCCTCAGAGCATTAGTTAAAAGAGAGAGTTTGTTATACCAGCATGAACAGCTGGTATCCCAAAAGGGACATTTACAAGGAAAAGGAGGAAGGTCCTCAAAGGCCTCCATATCCCATTCAAAATTGTTTGCTTAATTCTCCTATCTGTATGCCTACAGAAAATAAATTCTGTTGCTGTCTCTTTAAAAACTCTAGATCTGCTGGGGAATTTGTGATTGTTTTCTAACCATGGCTCTCAATCTTTTTTTTTTCCGATGAATGGAATAAACGATAAGTATAGATCTTCAACCTGGAGGTGATTGCTTGTGGACCGGATGGAAGTGTGTGTTTTATTTCCTTCTCCACCAGATGAGAGGGTATAAAAGCAGTCACCTGTCAACCCACTCCAGCCATGAAATTCAGCAGCCTATTGTCCCAATCACTGCTCTCAATCACTCTAAACGGCCTCCAGGGGCCATCATTATTATAGGACATGTTCCTAAGAGTAGATAAATGGAACTCCACCTGCCAGCCTGCATAGGAAAAGATGGACATTCTTGGCCAAAAATATGAAAGGGCCTGGAGCTTTATTGACATTTACATCAAAAATAGTTAGCAATGAAAGCAGCTGTTGTGGCGTGCTTTCACCACGACGTGTTTGGAATATGCTGTGAATTGAAATACAGACCTCCTGACAAGCAATTTACCTTCTGTCAGTCTCCATGTGCTTGCGGCATTACAGGGTACTCACTGTGATAGGCCACTTAAAGCCACACATGTGTACAGTTTGGATGAAAGATTAACTACAATTTGAGGCAGGAAGTAACGAATTGTGGAGTGTCATTCATAATGGCCGACATTGTCATCTGCAGGGTGACACCACAGCGAGAAGGTGCCTCTGTTGTGACTGCCTTATGGAATCAGATGTCATTCATTCTAATGAAGTTCTGACTGCAATTCTAATAAGCAGAGTGCAAGACAGCTCAGGACTGGAAGCATTAATCTGCCTTGTTTGTTGACATTATAGTGATGACTAAAATGCCATTATGCAAGAAATTCTTTCAGAAGTGATTCAACAGGGGCGATTGTAACACAATGTATAACGGGCCAGAACAAAGGATGTGCCAGGAGTTAATTTCTGTATTTATTCTTCGCAGTTGGTTCAGTCCATTGAATTCTCCCTCCCTTTAAACAGTTCTCCTAGATGAAATATAAGGATGTCTCATAAGTAAAGTACTGGCTGCTTTGACTAAGCCAGATCTAGAATTTCAGTCTTTTCAATACATAGTTCTGTACCAAGTTTTCGTGACCATTTCAGAAAGCAGTGTAGCACGACAAATAAGAGTAGATTAAATATTTAGCTGTTCTTTCTCTAAAACTGTTGCCCCAAACCATGTTATCTGCCATTCTAGAAATAATCTTTAGTGAAATCAAAAGAGAATGCTAGGGGTAAAGGACCCACCTGCCAGTGCAGGAGCCATAAGAGACTCAGGATCTATCCCTGGAGGAGGAAATGGCAACTCACTCCAGTATTCTTGCCTGGAGAATCCCATGGACAGAGAAGCCTGGTGGGCTACAGTCCATGGGGTCGCAAAGAGTCAGATATGACTGAAGTGACTTAGCATGCACGCAAAAAGAAATAAACAACTGATGGAGTTTTTCCTCACTTAGACAAGGAGTTCATCATTTTCAACCTGATAAACTGCTCAGCAGCGTAGGGGTTAGTGGGCACCTGTCAAAGCTGGTATTTCTACAAGAATCAAACATCTCCAGAGTCAGTATCAACATCAACATCATGAGTCATTACACATTTCTTTTGAAAGGAGGACACAACACAGGATGTCATTTTCCTTGCTTAGTGTTGAGAAGCTTCTCTGTATTTCTTTTCTTCTCCCTAACATTGAATTCTTTGGGTTCCTGGGGGTAGTGGCTGATAAGGAAATGATTCATACCTGTTTACGTCTTCACAGTTCAGGTAGGAAGAAGGCATTTAGTACAAATGATGTCTCAAATATCCAATGCATTTGTCTTCCCTGCAGTTGGTAATCAATCCGTGAACCATTCCGCATACAATTCTATCAATTGTTGCCCCCCACCTTCGGCCCTAGAATCACAGACTATGTGTGTCCAGTGTTTCTATTTCTACTTCAGATCAAATAGAGGTCTAAAGTCCTTAATAAGCTCAGGAATCTAGCCTTTTAAACCTCCCGATACTTATAACCAAACTGCTCTGAGAATCTAAAACTATCAGCAAAAGCAATTTTTGTTGTTTTACACTCTATTTTGTCAAAAAAAAAAAAAAAAGAGGTGGATATTAACATTGATTTAAACTTACTTCAGATGTATAGTCCTACTAACAACAATTCCAAACATGTTCCCTGAGTGTAAATATAAGCATGTATTTTGGAGATCACAAATTCACGGAATCATGTGCTACGATTGGTTCCTGGGTGTTTGGCAGGTATTGCTGGCTCAACCCAGAAAATCTATGTGAGGTGGGTTCTAACAGGTCTGGGTCTATCAGAGCAGAAGTGATATTGTGGGTAACTCCCTTTCAGCGAAACTGCCTGCATTGAGTCTTCTGGTAACTTCCGGCCAATGAGAGGCTGAAGGGACCCCCAGGCAGCTGTCTAGCTGCTGGCAGACCCAGACTTCCGGCTGTTATGCAAATTAGCATATTCCTGGAGCCCCTCCCCCAAAACAAACAGGCTGCCAACAGTAGCGTTTCTATTGAACGACTTACTTTTGACTGTTAACTCAGGCCTGTTCCTAATTCCTATTGCTTCTGTGATAATTTAGTGACTGAAAACAATACAAATTTATTATTTACACTTCTGTAGGGCTTCCCTGGTGGCTCAGAGGTAAAGAATCTGCCTACAATGCAGGAGACGCAGGTTTGACCCCTGGGCTGGGAATATTCCCTGGCGAAAGGAATGGCTACCCACTCCAGTATTCTTGCCTGAAGAATCCCATGGACAGAGGAGCCTGGTGGGCTACAGTCCATGGGGTTGCAAAGAGTTGGACACGACTGAGCACAACAGTATCAAGGAGAAGTGAGCTCTCACAGAGAGGACCTGGTCTTGTTCGATGACGGGCTGCTTCTTTCCCATACCAGCCTCCCCTGCTTGAGTCTTTGCTTTCTCTGGCCTCTGAAGCTGAGTTTAACAGATAACACATCTTTCATTTCCCTTTGTTAGACCTCCTAGTTGCTCTTGGCCTATGAAGCACTCATGTACCTTAATCTTTCATTTCCATTCATATAACAAGTTTCTTTTAAAAACAAATATTACCTATGAGGTAGTGCATTAGATTAAACTTTCTGGTAGACTGAAGGCAAACATTCACAGCATCACAATTCCAACAGTACAATACTGAGACCTGGATTCAGTTCTCAACACATTCTTTTCTATCTGGGTGACCTTGGCCAAATTACTTTGTGCTTCTCTCAATCTTAAGGACTTTTTAAAAAAAGGTGATAACTTGGCACTATTATTAATGATTAAAAAGGATGATATACGATGGTACCAGATATGTGGAATGGTTAACATATGTTTTTTCCTTCTTTTTCTCTCTTGTTGCCCAAGACAAACAGGAGAGCTGAACCTGGAACCAAATTAGAGGTATTTGAACATTAAAAAAAAAAAAGGAGAATTTTTATTTGGCAATATTTAACGCTGGGAATTTGGAGAAGGAAACGGCAACCCACTCCAGTGTTCTTGCCTGGAGAATCCCAGGGACGCGGGAGCCTGGTGGGCTGCCATCTATGGAGTCGCACAGAGTCGGACACGACTGAAGCAACTTAGCAGCAGCAGCAGCAGCAACGTTGGGAATAACTCTAAAAATTTGGAAGCTCAAGCAGAATGGCAGGTGCAGAGGTGTTTCTCAGTAAGCACCTTCCAGCTATTTGTCAAATTTCATCACATAGGTGTAGATCCCAGATTGCAGGGTATCACAGTCATTCTAATAAATTACATGGGCGATTACTTCAGATATATGATTACAAAATGACTGTGTAATACAAATTTCTTTCCTTAATACAGGAGAACATAGGGAAGTGGAAAATAGTAAAACAAAAGTCCTTGTCCTATCTCCATTTCATTCATTCATTTTTTTGCTTATTCATTAACTCACTTGATATTTCTTGAACATGTACCTGTGCCACTTTCATGAACCTGGGAATACCATGATTAATAAAACTAGGCTGTCTCCCAAGATGGCATAGACAAGCATTAGCAACTGAGGAAAATGAATACTATGACAAAGAATGTCAAGATGCTTTAGGAGCAAAACAGAAGGGCATCCATTGTGGCCATTGAGGTAAAGGAGTCAGGGATGTCTTCCTAGAAGGAGAATGTCTAATATGAGATCTGATTGATAAGTAGGAGTTACCCAGTAAAGAGAGAGAGGATCAAGGGTATTCTAGGCAAAAGCCGAGCATATACAGAGTCATGAGGAAGAGAGCACATGCCATGTTGAGGTGAATACAAGATGGTAAACATCAGAGGGATGACATTGTATACATGCATGCTAAGTCGCTTCAGTTGTGTCTGACTCTTTGCAACCCCTTGGGCTGTAGCCCGCCAGGCTCCTCTGCCCATAGGATTCTTCAGGCAAAAATACTGGAGTGGGTTGCCAGGCCCTCCTCTAGGGGATCTTCCCAACCCAGGGACTGAACCTGTGTCTCTTATGGCTCTTGCATTGGCAGGTGGGTTTTTTTTTTTTTTTTTTTAACCACTAGCAACATCTGGGAAACCCATGGATGACATTAGGAAACTCCAGACTGTGAGAAACTATGGAAAAACCACCTGGATTCCTTGATAAATTTCATAAAAGGTGGGGGAGAAGCAGGATTGAACAAGAGTAAAAATTAAAAGATATTTAGAATATCAAACAATTACAATCTAAGTTCTTACTTGGATCCTCATTTCAGTTAACAAATAGTTTGTTAAATATTTAAAATGGCTCTTAGCCTGAGGGTTGGGAGCTGTGGTTAAAACCACAAAAGAGGTTTTAATGCCCACCAAAGAGATGAGTCATAGGCTTTGTGAACCAGAGAGGTGGAGCTGGACTTTCTGCAGTCAGGAGCCACCGAAAATCTGCTGGTCTGTGAATTAAGGATGGGAAATGCCTCTACACACTTGGGAAATGGTAAGGAAGCTGGTTAATTTGGGGAGCAGGGTAGGGATGTGTTTCAAATTCAGTGGATCCAAAATACTCTGAAATATTTATCAGAAGATGAATGTAGGATATTTCTTTAAAAGGAGAATAAAAATGTTAATTAACCTTGGGGGTGTCCTGGGTATATATATCAAAAGTTTAAAGCAGCCATTGGGAGAATGAAAGAGTCATGTATAACTTCCAAAGAGAAGGAAGCTTTCAAGTAGAGGAAAACAGAAGACGGAAAAGTCCATTAAGTCCAGTAAAAAAAGGAAAAGGCAACAAAGAAGAGCCATGCTTTTTTTTTTTTTTTTGAGTTGAAATAATAAAAAAATAATTGACCATATATGATGCCCAACAAATATGTCACACGGTTCTAAAATACTGGAAATCTGTAATAAAGATCTATTCCCCCAAGCCCATATATTTAGAAACTAAAGTGAGTCTAGCTAATTAAAGAGAAAGGAAAATCATACTAGAAATTTCAAATATTCAGATTTCATTAATTGGTTACAAAAGAAGATGAAATCATTTCCTTGTTCCTCAGTCTTTTAAAAGCCCATTGTTTCCTGAGTTTCAGTTTATTCTGCATCTCAGTGCCTCTTTTTGAGGCCTCTGCTCTATCCAGGCTGTAGGTCCCCCAGCTTCTCAGAGCCCTGTGGGAGCTCTGACGACGGCTCCCTTTATAGCTCCTGATCTCTTCTGCCCTAGCCAGCAGAGGTTCACCCTGTGTGTGCGGAGATGAGTACAACGACGAATCCAGGATCCTCTGTGTCCTGGAGCTCTTTCTGTGTGGGCCACACCGCACCCTCTCTGGTTCTCTGCTCCACAGGCTCCGGTTCCCCAGCCTCCCCTCACTCCAGACTGTGGCCCTGACTCAGCCAGTGCCCTGCACGCCAGGTAGGAAAGTGCCTCCAGGCGGAAAGCCAGGGCAGTCCTTCTCTGGGATCGCAGTCCTGCAGGGCTGTTACTCAATGGCTGAAAGCAGGCCCATATATTTTTGTCCAGTTTTGATTATTTATAGCAGGAAGACAAGTCCAGACCCAGTTATACTCTCTTAGCAAGAAGCAGCAGTGCGACCTTTACTAATTTTAGCAATGTTCCCATTCACACAGAATGGGAAAAGGCCCTAGTGTGAGACGTGTTCTTTCTTGTTGTTTCCGCACCCCACCCCCAAGAATTTCAAGGCAATTTGAAATTTGATTTCTTTTTTTAAAATTGAAGTACTCTTGTCTGGAAAATCCCATGGACGGAGGAGCCTGGTAGGCTGCAGTCCCTGGGGTCACTCAGTGGGACATGACTGAGCAACTTCTTTTTCACTTTTCACTTTCATGCACTGGAGAAGGAAATGGCAATCCCTTCCAGTGTTCTTGCTTGGAGACTCCCAAGGATGGGGGAGCCTGGCGGGCTCCCATCTATGGGGTCACACAGAGTCGGACACGACTGAAGCGACTCAGCAGCAGCAGCATAGTTGATTTATAGATATCCCAGTAGCTCAGTGGTAAAGAATCTGCCTGCCAATGCAGGAGATAGGGCTTTGGTCCCCGGGTCAGGAAAATCCTCTGGAGAAGGGAATGATAACCCACTCCAGTATTCTTGCCTGGGAAATCCCATGGACAGAGGAGGCCAGTGGGCTACAGTCCATGGGGTCACAAAAGAGTCGGATACAACTTATTGACTGAAAAACAACAACAATGTAGTTTGTTTACAATACTATGTTAGTTTCAGGTATACAACAAGAATTTTATATTTTTACAGATTATGCTCCATTTAAAGTTATGAGAAAATACTAACTATATTCTCTATGCTGTATATTCCACCCTTGTATCTTATATATTTTATGCCTAATAGTTTGTACCTTTTAATGCCCTTTCTCCATCCTGTCCATTCCTCCACCCTTATCTCCTTGGTTAACTACTAGTTTGCTCTCTATAGCTGTGAGTCTGTTTCTATGTTATTTTCATACAGTATCTGTCTTTCTTTGATTGGCTTCTCTAAACAGAATACCCTCTAGGTCTATCTGTATTTACAAATGGCAAAATTCCATTCTTTTTTATGACTAAGTAGTATTTCATTTTATGTACACATGCATATGTCACATTTTTATCCATTCATCTATTGATTGACACTTCAGTTGTTTCCATATCTTGACTATGGTAAATAATGTGACTATGTAAATATCTTTTCAAATTGGTATTTTTGTTTTATTTGAATATGTATATCCAGAAGTGTAACTGCTAGATCTTATGGCAATTCTAGTTTCAGTTTTCTGAGGAACCTTCATACTGATTTGCATAGTGGCTGCATCAACTTACGTTTGCACCCACAGTGGCAGGGTTCCCTTTTCTCCACATCCTCACCAACATTCATTGTTTGTTCTTTTTTTGACATTAGTTATTCTGAGAAGTGTGAGATGATAACTCATTGTGGTTTGGATTTACATTTAATACATGATTGTGTGTTAGTTGCTCAGTTGTGCCCGACTCTTTGTAACCCCATGGACTGTAGCTTTCCAGCTCCTCTATCCATGGGATTCTCCAGGCAAGAATACTGGAGTGGGTTGCCATTCCCTTCTCCAGGAGATCTTCCCAACCCAGGGATCAAACCCACGACTTCCGCATTGCAGACAGATTCTTTACTGTCTGAGCCATCAGGAAAGCCCAATAAATGGGTAGTGATACTGAACATCTTTTCATGTGCCTCTTGGCCATCCATATGTCTTCTTTGGAAAATATTTTTATTCAGGTCTTCCCCCCATTTTTTAAATTGGATTGTTTTTAGATATTGATTATATGAGCTCTTTATATATTTTGGATATTAACCCCTTATCAGACTTATCATTTGCAAGTATCTTCTCCCATTCAGTAGGTGCTGTGTGCTGGAGTGTATGTACTGGGGATGGCTGTCTCTGGCCTGATCAGAGACAGGACTGGCATCCACCCAGCTCTGTTCAAAGTGTGCACATTCTCTTTGGCAAAGCAGTCTCTGCCTTAGTGGGGAGCAGCGTAAGAGACAGACAGGCTGAAACAAGAACCTACTGTGTGCTGGTGGGTGCTTGGAGTGGTCCTGGCCACCCAGTCAGAGCACCAGGCAAATGCCTGAGATATTTTTGGTTAAGTTCATAATAGCTTATATCACAGATTAAGCTCCAACTTGGTAACAGAGAAATACTTCTGTTTTGCTTGCATACATTGTCTTTTGCCTTATTTTAATGGGTAAGTAGCATTTGGGAAGGTTTTAAGTTAGAGATGATTGAAACATTAACAACTGACTTTATATCATCCCAAATCATTTTCTTGCATTTGCCTAAAAGACTGAAATTATGGCCTACATCCCTTATTATTTTCAATTTTTATGGAAGATCAAAAAAATATGTAACTTGCATTTATATACACTCCATGGTAAAACATGGAAAAAAGTTTATGCAGATAGAGAATATTAAAGTATGAAAGCTACCAAGATAAAAAAGACTATTTATTTACTTATGAATATGGCAATTAGAATTGTCTAAACTGTACAGTTTTTTTCTTATGAGATTCCCAAAGAAACTTCACAATAACATTTGCAAATGTTTCCGTAAGAAGGAAAGTTTATGAAACATGTTTAAATATTTATAGAATGTTAAAACTGAGGCATTATTTGGCAAACAACTTAATTAAAATGCTTTCTCAAGTAATTAGCAACAAATACTTCCCTATCTCTTTTGCATGCCATTTGTCTTGTTGTGTTTGTTAAACCCGCCTGTCAGTCAAACTTTGCTTCAGGTAATTTTTTGGCTCTATGGGGAAAATCTTCAAAAATTACATCTGAATTTAAAATATTTTGATTATCATTTTTATCTAACAAATCCTCTTTTTCACTTCATCTTCTATATGTCCCAGTAAACCACCATCCTGGGAATTTAGGGCCTGAAGATGAAATTCCGCATCAAGGCAGAACTGAGTTTCCAAAAACACTCTCCAGAGAACAAACTGAATCAATCTAGAATCAACAAACAGTGCAGTTAATTAATGAGAACACCATAAGGGAGCTTTTTTAAACAATGTTGACGGCTGCTGCCCCAGGACCAATAGCACCAGAAGTTATTGCTGATTTGAAAGAAGTGACTCTGAGGGGTCCCCCAAGGCACCTTGTGCTTACATTAGCTATTTACCACAACTTTTCCTTTTATTTGCACCCCAGGGGGAGTACACTTATTTCCTAAATTACTTTTTAAGTGATGCTTCTTCCTGCCAGTAGCCTGAGGGGCAGCGAAGGTACCATAGAGTGAAGAAACGCAGAAACCAAATCCGCAAAAGCACAGAACAGTCTGCCGAAAAATCCCTGTACTAGAGGGTTGTTTTCCAAACCACAAGTCCTAAGATGGCACAGAACGTACAGGGGCTCCTTCCTCCAGTCTGGTCTAACGGGGGGCGGGTTGGGGGGAATGAACAGGGAACGGCGAAGCTGGAGGGAGCGTCAGAGACAGGTGGTAGTGTGAGGTCTGATGGATAAGGAAGATGTAAATACTTAGCTCACCGCTCAAGCCTTCTTAAAACTAAGGCAGTTGAAAGCCACTTAGACCTAATGAAGTCTCACTACATCTTGTGGTTTAGAGGCACTGATCTACAAAAGTTCAGTTCAGTTCGGTCGCTCAGTCGTGTCCAACTCTTTGCAACCCCATGGACTGCAGCACACCAGGCCTCCCTGTCCATCACCAAAGTTTACCCAAACTCATGTCCATTGAGTCGGTGATGCCATCCAACCATCTCATCCTCTGTCCTCCCCCTCTCCTCCCACCTTCAATCTTTCCCAGCATCAGCGTCTTTTCCAGTGAGTCAGTTCTTCACATCAGGTGTCCAAAATATTGGAGTTTCAGCTTCAACATCAGTCCTTCCAATGAACACTAAGGACTGATCTCTAGGATGGACTGGTTGGATCTCCTTGCAGTCCAAGGGACTCTCAAAAGTCTTCTCCAATGATACAATGAAGTTCCTAGGTGCTGCAAATAAGACCCAACACAGCCAAATAAATATTAAAACAAAGCATCAAGAAAGCAACAAAAAAAATGCCTGGCACACAATAAACACTCAAAAAAAGGTTGCTGAATGAGTGATTAGATGCTTAATGACTGAAGTGAGTGGATTTGGTAATCACTGTCAGTGATTCTCCCAGCAATTGAGAGGACCTAAAGAAATCCTGAAATTTTAGAATTAGCCATAATGGTATTGCAAAAGAGTTGGACATGACTGAGCGATAAACGACATCAATGTCTAATTCATGCTACAAAAAAATAAGACCTATAAGATTTAGTCATTCCTTGTTGTTGTTCAGCTATCCACTCGTGTCCAAACCTCTGTGACCCCACAGACTGCAGCATGCCAGGCCTCCCTGTCCCTCACCATCTCCTGGAGTTTGCCCAAGTTTATGTCCATTGCATTGGTGATGCCATCATCCTGGTATAAAACCTAGTTGACATCATGTGTTTTGACAGATTTGGGCATCATCAGTGATTAAAAGACAACTTGGTTCCTGCCCTGAGTTTGTGGTCTGATTAGGAAATCAAATATCAATCTAATAATTATACCAATATATAATTAAGAAAATGTAATCAATGCCTGAAAACAACACTGGGGTCTATGAAAGTATATAACAAGTGTTCAGAAAATTGGAGTGGTCATATAAGGCCATTTTCTTATATGATAAAAATATTTTAAATGCAGAATAGATAATTTAAGGAAGATATGGGGTTTAGGGGTTCACAAAGCTAGAATATTCATCTCCCATCTTTTTTTGTGAATTCCAGTCTCAACTAAACCTCTGAAATACAGTTATTCAAGATGTTAATTGTTTCAAACTATGCCATGCAATTCCAAAAACTTTCAAAAGTTGTACACCCACATAGGACTATTTTAGTAGAATAAGTAAGCATTAAATTCAGTAAGTCTTAATTCCTTTTCCTATAATTAGGATTTTTAAATATCTTAACAAAAAAGAGATTACTCCTTTAATTAATGAATAATAAACTTCTAAAAGTTTTGACTTTAAAAAAAACTTTAGGTTTCATACTAAGCACAGTGATGGGGGGGGATATTTATTGACTGCTTTTTGTGCACCAAGAACAATGCTAGTCTTTTACTCATTTTAAATACTTAATTGGGCTTCCCAGGTGGTGCTAGTGGTTAAGAATCCACCTGCCAATGCAGGAGACACAAGAGATGCAAGTTCGATCCCTGGGTAGGGAGATCCCCTGGAGGAGGGCATAGCAACCATTCCAGTATTCTTGCCCAGAGAATCCCAAGGACAGAGGAGGCTGGCGGGCTATAGTCCATAGGGTCATAAAGAGGCAGACGTGACTGAGCAACTGAACTCACACAAATACTCAATCATAGTTTAGTTTGCTTTCTAGAAAAGATTTCTGTTTTTATACTCTTTATTTTACTTATTTATGTATTTACCTATCTATTTATTTAATGTAAGAATGAATACGGTGAAATAGTTTACAGGCTGGTGACCATTTGTAAAAATTTAAAGAAAAATATGGATACAGACACAGAAGCATAAAGCATACAGACCAGTGCATAAAGCATTAGTCAAATAAAGATGCTCCACTGTGGAATCAATAAGTGAGTTATCTGGAGATCCCCTGTTTTGTTGTTGTTGTTGTTGTTGTTGTTTTCATTAAAAGTAAATTTATTGTTTGTTTAAAAAAAAAAAACAAAAACAACTGTGCAATATGTGCTTCTCAAGACATTTGGACTCTGGCTTGTTGCTCATCTCTTCTCAGGCTTCAGTTTGGCCAGGCTGAACATGTCTCCCAAGCCCCTCAGCTTCCCCTTCTTGGCTTTCATCTTCTCCTTCTCCTTGTCTCTGTCTTTCTTCTTTTCTTTGCCTATTTTCTCTTTCCTCCGATCGGGCTTCTCGCCTCTGTCTTGGTTTCCATTCATCTGTCTCTCCAGAGAGTGGGAAGGCTGGTCGCTGGCTGTGGATACAGATTCCCTTCCTGATCTCGAACTTTCTTCCGTGTCTTCTTCCAACGTCTCCATGCCTTCGTCGTCATCATCCACTGCAGGTTTATCATAGGACTTGTCAATGGCAGCTCTGAAGCTCTCATTGCATCCCCTGCCTCGGATTATCCGTGGCCTAGGGCGATGGAAAGGAATGTCCCCATTCAAAGTCACCTCGGCAACTGCTGTCTGCAGACTCTCTAAAGAGCTCGACTTCTTCAGACCCAGGGAAGGCCCCACATCTCTGCTGGGGGAACCTGCTTTCTGGTCATCCACTGTATTGAGTTTAGTCTCGTCAGCTATACCTAAATCCATGCTTTTTGATTTTCGCGTTTTAACGAAATCCAATTGACTGGCATCTGAAAATTGCTTTGTGCGTTTTTCTGACATACTCTGACGTCCAAATCCTTCTCGTTGAAAAGCAAGAACTGGATCGACGTCTGGACTCAAAGAGCAGTCTGCAGAGTCGCTGATGCCAACCTTGGCCCATGTGCCAGCATCTGTCGTCACAAATCCTACATCATCATGGGAGCTGGAAGATGACTGGTCAGAGAGATGTGGTGGAAGCACTGGCAACCTGTCATCCTCAATAATGACAGTGTCATCCTGGGGCATATTTACCGTGGGGGACAGCTGGTATTTACCCATTATCCTACTGAGCGCAGCATTTCTTGTGGGTGATTCATCAAGACCCTCGAGCCCGCTGTAGAGGGAGTGGGAAATCCTTTGCTCTCTCTCATCCAGCACCGTTTCAATGGGCAGCTCGGGTCCAGAGGGGCTCCCAGGTGACTTGAGCTCAGTGCATTTGCTTATTCTCCTCGCCACAATGCGCTGGATCATTCCTCGCTTGTTCCCTTCAGTGGACATGGACCTCCGGAGGGTTTCCATGGCATCCTGGTTTGTCTTGCTCAACAGGGATTCTCCATTCACTGCTATCATCTGATCATTCACCCGAAGCCTCCCATCCTTCGATGCTGCTCCTCCATTAATAATGGACTTGACGAAGATTCCCAAATCTGCGTGGTTCTCTTTCGACCGGTTACCTTTGACACTGACGCCAAGACCGGCAGATCCTGAATCATTCAGCGGAACTTCAAACGTCAGAAATTCCCGGGTGCCGTCGGGTGTGAGAACGGTATCCTCATCTTCTGCTTTCGTTTCTTTTGGAATCTGCATCTGGCTTGGCTCTGCATTCAGTTCCCTTGGGTGGAAGGCATCTTCTTGGCGAAAGACCAGAAGGCTCACAGTCCCTTCCATCTTGGTGCTTCTCAACAAGGAAACAACTTCCTCCTGGGATTTGCCTGCTAGATCGACTCCATTAACCTCTATGAGTCTATCACCAGCCTTCAGCCGGCCATCTTGGATGGCAGCACCCCTTGGGAGGATGTTTTTCACATAAATTGGTGCTGAGCCACCTATTGTTACATCCCTGGAAGTGATGCTGAATCCCAAACCTTCTGTACCTTTCTTGAGCTGGATGTTAAGCTTCTTGCCTATTTTTTTGGTGTTGTAACCACTGCTGGGACTGAACACATGGTGTGCTGCCAGGGCGGGAGCGGCAGGCGGCTTTCCCGAGGGCTGCGCGCTCTGAGGTAGGAGTCGGGGGTGAGGGTCCGCGTGCTCAGGTCGGGGGTTCAGCCGGGACGCCCTGGGCAGAGCCTGCGGCCCCGCGCTGGTCACACCCCTGTGATCCACATGCTGGCTGTCCGGGCTGAAGCGGCTCGAGTAGTAATTGTTCCTCTCGCTTTGGGACAGTTGTTCATACTGCTCTTTATTGGCTGCGGGAACCACATGGAACCAAATGATGGATGTCCGCATGGCTTGGCGAAACATGTGTTGTGCTTGTTCAAATCTTCTATTTCGAAGGTCGCCATCATTAATCCTGACAATGCAATCATTCTCATGAAAAAGGTTTTCTTGTTCAGCTTTACCACCTTTCTCCAGTCGTTTTACTAATAACCCCAGGGTTCTGCCGCCTCGAGCACTGAAAGGCACTACATGGATTCCCAGAGGCCCTCCATTGTTGGGGACTTGTACGAGCTTTACCATATCATCCAGAGAGAAGTTGGGGATGTTCTCCACACCGGTGTCGGCATGGCCCACGGGTTCCACGCGGCTGCTGTCTTCCTCTGCGACGTCCTCATCCTGTTCTTGCTTCTCCAGCCACTTGTCCACCATTGGGTGACTGGCACTCAGAGATGAGCGAGCATTGTCTCTCTGAAATTGGTTAGACCAGTTACTAGTGTCCCGTGGGAGGCTTCTGTAGTTTTCATCTTTCTTCCTGTCACAGGCTGCAGGACTGCCAGCACTGTTTTGCTTGAGGAAGCCAGCGGTTGTCGACCAGCGTGTGGGGTTTTTCCTTGAAGGCTCTTCGGAGAAGTTATTATCACTGACAGACGTGGAAAGGCCAATTAACGCTGGGTCACTGCTCCGTCGGACGTGAAGAGGCATATTCGCACGAAGGACTGAAGGGGTGACCTCGATCTCACTTGTTGCTTGGTAAGGCTGGAAGGCTGAGACATTGTTGGTGCCGAGCTCACTGCCGAATATCTCTGGGCTCTGGGTGCCTGTGGAGCTGGCACTGGTGCCATCACCTCCATGATGGGGGTCTTGCTCATCAAACACGGCTACCAGTCTGTCTTTGTCATCTGCCACATCACAGAGGATGTCGTCGAGATCCAGAATTCCTCCATCTCCATGTTCCAGTCGATGCACTTGTATCCAGTAGTTTGGATCCTTGGTGATGGCCTTCCGGTAGCGGGTCACCGCTTGCTGGATGAGGCTGAAAACTTTCATGTGGCCGTCCCCTCACGGCACGACCACCCGGGTCCTGCCGAAGCACACGGTCACTTTCATGCCGCCGCCGCCGCCGCCGCGGGCCGGCCCGCGCCCCTCGGTGACCGCGGCCGGAGGGCCCGGAGCGCCCTGGGCTGAGGCGGCTGCACGCGGGGCGCGGGGCGCGGGGCGCGAGGCTAGGGGCCGCGGCCGGGCGCCCGATCGGCT
The DNA here is from genome assembly GCF_019320065.1 of Cervus canadensis. Taxonomy (NCBI): domain Eukaryota; kingdom Metazoa; phylum Chordata; class Mammalia; order Artiodactyla; family Cervidae; genus Cervus; species Cervus canadensis. The sequence goes on along the minus strand of NC_057397.1, from coordinate 28,294,584 downwards.
CGCATGCCCGGCCTGCCGCCCTCGCCGCGCCTAGCCGGGCCTGGCCCCGGGCTCACCCGCCTGTGCCCGCGCGGCGCCGCAGCCTCCGGCCACCTGTTCGGTGTGTGTCGTCGCGCTCGGCTGCCGGGCCGTGTGGCGGTGGCGCGGCGCTCGCTCTGGGTGTTGTTGTTGTTTTTGACTGTATGTGTCTGCGTGTGCTCAGGAGAAGTGAGGATGGGGAGGGGAATAGACTATTAGTGTCCTACTGCTCACACTTCATTCTTCCCAGTTTCTTGATTTTGTAGGTTATTTGCTACCTAATAAAATTAAATTTCATCAATGATAAAAGCTACCAGAATTGGTTAGGAGTTATATTTTAAAAAATGATGGTGTGGAGGAGGAGCCAAGATGGCGGAGGAGTAGGACGGGGAGACCACTTTCTCTCCTACAAATTCATCAAAAGAATAACTGAACGCAGAGCAAACTTCGCAAAACAACTTCGGATCGCTAGCTGAGGTCATCAGGCGCCCAGAAAAGCAGCCCATTGTCTTCGAAAGGAGGTAGGACGGAATATAAAAGATAAAAAGTGAGACAAAAGAGCTAAGGAGAGAGATCCGTCCCGGGAGCTCTTAGGCGGTATTGTTTGGGCTAGGGTCCGGCCCGAGTGCCCTGAGGACAATCGGAGGGAACTTCTGTGAGTTTCCAACTTGAACTGTGGGAGACCAAAAGAGAGAGAGTAAATTAACCGGCCCGAACACACTGCCGGCCGTTCGCAGAACAAAGAGACCGAGAGGGTCCAGAGAGGAGCTCGCAGGCTGAGGACCGGCCCAGCCCCGTCGGAGGCAGGGGGGAGGGGAAGGTCGCAGCGAGACACAGGCCGCAGGCACCCGACCGGCGCGGGCGGGGACTGGGGCTGGGGACGCGGAGGGCGGAAGGCGCGCACGGCTGACTGGCGCCAGCGGAAACTGAGTCTGGGTCTGCGGAAGGGAGGGGGCGCGCCACACCTGGGTAGAGTGCGCCCACCAAGCCCCTGGCTGCCTGGACCGCTCTGACGGGGAAGGCACAGAGAGGGGGCGCAGCTTTTCCTTCCGCGCTTTTGTGGAATACCCGAGGGCTGGAACCTCGCGCAGCGCGGGGCGCGCTCCATATAGACCGGCCGGGAGCCTGAGCAGCACAGACGGAGAAAGCAGCATCAGCCCCTCCCGGCAGCCCCAGCCCATCCCCGCGGCGCAAGCCTGTCCCCACAGTGCAAGGCCCTCCCTGCCCCGCAGAGCGACGGAACTAGCTACCTGAGTAAGAGTCCACCTCCGCCCGCCTGTGTCAGGGCGGAAATGAGGCTCTGAAGAGACCGGCAAACAGAAGCCAAATAAACAAAGGGAACCGCTTCAGAAGGGACTGGTGCAACAGATTAAAATCCCTCTAGGAAACGCTGACTACACCGGAGGGGCCTGTAGATATCGAGAAGCGTAAGCTGGAACGAGGAGCTATCTGAAACTGAGCCGAACCCACACTGACCGCAACAGCTCCAGAGAAACTCCTAGATATAATTTTACTTTTTTCTCTTTTTTTTTAAAATTTTTTAATTTTTTTTCTTTTTTTTCTTTTTTCTTTCTTCTCTTTTGTTTTCCTTTAAAATCCCCTATTACTCCCCCATTACTCCTTAACTTTCATTTCCACAGACTTTTACGATTTTTTAATTAGGGGGAAAAAAAATTTTTTTTTCTTTTTTTTTCCTTTTTCTTTCTTTTTTTTTCTTTTTTTTCTTTCCTTTTTCTCTTCTATTTTCTATTTTTCTTTTTCTCTTATTTCTTTTAAAGTCCTCTAGTACTCCTCTACTACTCCTTAATTTTCATTTTCAATACACTATAACCTTACAAAAAAAAAAAAAGAAGAGAAGCCCTATTTTTAAACCGAAGATTATTCTCTTCCAATCTTGACTCTCTGTTTTCTACCTCAGAACACCTCTATTTCCTCCTTTCCCCTTCTCTTCCCAATCCAATTCTGTGAATCCTTGTAGGTGACTGGGCTACGGAGAACACTCTGGGAACAGACAGCTGCGTAGATCTGTCTCTCTCCTCTTGAGTCCCCCTTTTTCTCCTCTGTTCATCTCTATCTCCCTCCTCCCTCTCCTCTTCTTCATGTAACTCTGTGAACCTCTCTGGGTGTCCCTAACGGGGGAGAATCTTTTAGCCATTAACCTAGAAGTTTTCTTATCAGGGCTGTATAGTTGGAGAAGTCCTGAGACTACAGGAAGAATAAAACTGAAATCCAGAGGCAGGAGACTTAAGCCCAAAACCTGAGAAAACCAGAAAACTCCTGACTACATGGAACTTTAAGTAATAAGTGACCGTCCAAAAGCCTCCATACCTACACTGAAACCAACCACCAGCCAAGAGCCAATAAGTTTTAGAGCAAGACATACCACGCAAATTCTCCAGCAACGCAGGAACATAGCCCTGAACATCAACATACAGGCTGCCCAAGGACACACCTAACACATAGACCCATTTCAAAACTCATTACTGGGCACTCCATTGCTCTCCAAAGAGAAGAAATCAAGTTCCACGCACCAGAACACTGACACAAGCTCCCCTAACCAGGAAATCTTGACAAGCCAATCATCTAACCCCACCCACTGGGTTAATCCTCCACAATAAAAAGGAACCACAGACCTCCAGAATACAGAAAGCCCACTCCAGATACAGCAATCTAAACAAGATGAAAAGGCAAAGAAATACCCAACAGGTAAAGGAACATGAAAAATGCCCACCAAGTCAAACAAAAGAGGAGGAGATAGGGAATCTACCTGAAAAAGAATTTAGAATAATGATAATAAAAATGATCCAAAATCTTGAAAACAAAATGGAGTTACAGATAAATAGCCTGGAAACAAAGATTGAAAAGATTCAAGAACTGTTTAATAAAGACCTAGAAGAAATAAAAGAGTCAATTAAAAATGAATAATGCAATGAATGAGATCAAAAACACTTTGGAGGGAACCAAGAGTAGAATAACGGAGGCAGAAGATAGGATAAGTGAGGTAGAAGATAAAATGGGGGAAATAAATGAAGCAGAGAGTGAAAAAAGAAAAAGGATCAAAGAAATGAGGAACCTCAGGGACTCTGGAACTGTGAAACGCCCCAACATTCGAATCATAGGAGTTCCAGAAGAAGAAGACAAAAAGAAAGGCCATGAGAAAATACTCGAGGAGATAATAGCTGAAAACTTCCCTAGAATGGGGAAGGAAATAGCCACCCAAATCCAAGAAGCCCAGAGAGTCCCAAACAGGATAAACCCAAGGCGAAACACCCCAAGACACATATTAATCAAATTAACAAAGATCAAACACAAAGAACAAATACTAAAATCAGCAAGGGAGAAACAACAAATAACGCACAAAGGGATTCCCATAAGGATAACAGCTGATCTATCAATAGAAACCCTCCAGGCCAGAAGGGAATGGCAGGACGTACTGAAAGTAATGAAAGAGAATAACCTACAACCTAGATTACTGTATCCAGCAAGGATCTCATTCAGATATGAAGGAGAATTCAAAAGCTTTACAGATAAGCAAAAGCTGAGAGAATTCAGCACCACCAAACCAGCTCTTCAACAAATGCTAAAGGATCTTCTCTAGACAGGAAATGCAGAAAGGTTGTATAAACGTGAACCCAAAACAGCAAATAAATGGCAACGGGACCATACCTATCAATAATTACCTAAAATGTAAATGGGTTGAATGCCCCAACCAAAAGGACAAGAATTGGCTGAATGGATACAAAAACAAGACCCCCATATATGCTGTCTACAAGAGACCCACCTCAAAACAAGAGATACATACAGACTAAAAGTGAAGGGCTGGAAAAAAATATTTCATGCAAATGGAGACCAAAAGAAAGCAGGAGTCGCAATACTCATATCAGATAAAGTAGACTTTCAAATAAAAGCTGTGAAAAGAGACAAAGAAGGACACTACATAATGATCAAAGGATCAATCCAAGAAGAAGATATAACAATTATAAATATATATGCACCCAACATAGGAGCACCGCAATATGTACGGCAAACACTAACGAGTATGAAAGAGGAAATTAATAGTAACACAATAATAGTGGGAGACTTTAATACCCACTACAACTTGGATAGATCAACTAAACAGAAAAATTTAACAAGGAAACACAAACTTTTAAATACACAATGGACCAGCTAGACCTGATTGATTATCTATAGGGACATTTCACCCCAAACAAGCAACTTCACCTTTTTCTCAAGGCACACGAACTTCTCCAGAATAGATCAACCTGCGGCCATAAATCTAGTCTTGGAAAATTCAAAAAAATTGAAATCATTCCAGTCATCTTTTCTGACCACAGTGCAGTAAGATTAGATCTCAATTACAGGAAAAAAATTGTTAAAAATTCAAACATATGGAGGCTAAATAACACCCTTCTGAATAACCAACAAATCATAGAAGAAATCAAAAAAGAAATCAAAATATGTATAGAAATGAATGAAAATGAAAACACAACAACCCAAAACCTAGGGGACACTGTAAAAGCAGTGCTAAGGGGAAAGTTCATAGCATTACAGGCTTACATCAAGAAACAAGAAAAAAGCCAAATAAATAACCTAACTCTACACCTAAAGCAATTAGAGAAGGAAGAAATGAAGAACCCCAGGGTTAGCAGAAGGAAAGAAATCTTAAAAATTAAGGCAGAAATAAATGCAATAGAAACTAAAGAGACCATAGCAAAAATCAACAAAGCTAAAAGCTGGTTTTTTGAAAAAATAAACAAAATTGACAAACCATTAGCAAGACTCATTAAGAAACAAAGAGAGAAAAACCAAATTAACAAAATTAGAAATGAAAATGGAGAGATCACAACAGACAACACTGAAATACAAAGGATCATAAGAGACTACTACCAGCAGCTCTATGCCAATAATATGGACAACTTGGATGAAATGGACAAATTCTTAGAAAAGTATAACTTTCCAAAACTGAACCAGGAAGAAATAGAAGATCTTAACAGACCATCACAGGCAAGGAAATCGAAACTGTAATCAAAAATCTTCCAGCAAACAAAAGCCCAGGACCAGATGGCTTCACAGCTGAATTCTACCAAAAATTTAGAGAAGAGCTAACACCTACCTTACTCAAACTCTTCCAGAAAATTGCAGAAGAAGGTAAACTTCCAAACTCATTCTATGAGGCCACCATCACCCTAATTCCAAAACCTGACAAAGATGCCACAAAAAAAGAAAACTACAGGCCAATATCACTGATGAACATAGATGCAAAAATCCTTAACAAAATTCTAGCAAACAGAATCAAACAACATATTAAAAAAATCATACACCATGACCAAGTGGGCTTTATCCCAGGAATGCAAGGGATCTCAATAATTCTTTGCAAATCCAATCAATGTAATCACCACATTAACAAATTGAAAGATAAAAACCATATGATTATCTCAATAGATGCAGAGAAAGCCTTTGACAAAATTCAACATCCATTTATGATTAAAACTCTCCAGAAAGCAGGAATAGAAGGAACATACCTCAACATAATAAAGCTATATATGACAAACCCACAGCAAGCATTACCCTCAATGGTGAAAAATTGAAAGCATTTCCCCTGAAATCAGGAACAAGACAAGGGTGCCCACTCTCACCACTACTATTCAACATAGTGTTGGAAGTTTTGGCCACAGCAATCAGAGCAGAAAAAAGAAGTAAAAGGAATCCAGATAGGAAAAGAAGAAGTGAACTTCACTGTTTGCGATGACATCACCTCTGTATATTAAAACCTAAGACTCTTACCAGAAAAACTAGAACATAATCAATGAATATAGTGAAGTTTGCAGGATATAAAATTAACCCACAGGAATCCCTTGCATTCCTATATACTAACAATGAAAAAACAGAAAGAGAAATTAGGGAAACAATACCATTCACCATTGCAACAAAAAGAATAAAATACTTAGGAGTATATCTACCTAAAGAAACAAAAGACCTATACATAGAAAACTATAAAACACTGATGAAAGGAATCAAAGAGGACACAAACAGATGGAGAAACATACCGTGTTCATGGATTGGAAGAATCAATATTGTCAAAATGGCTATTCTACCCAAAGCAATCTATAGATTCAATGCAATCCCTATCAAGCTACCAACGGTATTTGTCACAGAACTAGACCAAGGAATTTCACAATTTGTATGGAAATACAAAAAACCTCGAATAGCCAAAGTAATCTTGAGAAAGAAGAATGGAACTGGAGGAATCAACCTGCCTGACTTCAGTCCCTACTACAAAGCCACAGTCATCAGGACAGTATGGTACTGGCACAAAGACAGAAATATAGACCAATGGAACAGAAATAGAAAGCCAGAATAATCCACGAACCTATGGGAACACCTTATCTTTTGACAAAGGAGGCAAGTATATACAATGGGA